>NW_011502667.1:0-6925 GCF_000495115.2 Populus euphratica
TGGGATGTTCTGTTGGACCAAACACTTTTGTTGCAGTTCAAAACATAGTTGAAGCCGTGCTAAACAAGTATCAAAGCCAAGGACATGATCATTCTAGACTGCCGGAGTTCCAAGTTTTCCTCAACGATCACGCTTTGAATGATTTTAACACGCTCTTCAAGTCCCTTCCTCCCAACAGGAACTACTACGTTGCCGGCATGCCGGGTTCCTTCCATGGTCGTTTATTCCCGAATGACTTTCTTCACATTGTACACACTTCCTATGCTCTCCAATGGCTTTCTCAGGTGCCTAAGGAGGTCGAGGACGTAAGCTCTCCTGCTTGGAATAAGGGAAGGATATATTATTCCAGTGCTGGAGATCAAACTGTCAAGGCTTACGCGGATCAATTCGCCGAGGACTTGGATTGCTTCTTGCATGCCAGGGCACAAGAGGTTGTCTGTGGAGGGTTGATTATACTCATGGTCCCAGGCCGCACGGATACAAGCCCTCATACTCGAGTGTTTTCCAACATTTCATATGACATATTAGGATCTTGCCTTATGGACATGGCTAAGATGGTATGGAATCTCAAACCACCATGGCTTTTTTTATTTAACAAACAACAAAAACATTATTAAACTTTGGAATTGCTTAACTTTCTTTTCACTGTTATATATATAACTGATGAATTTTCCGGGGCAGGGAATCATAAGCGAAGAGAAGGTGGACTCCTTCAACATACCTATATATTTCTCCTCTCCTCAAGAACTAGAGGCGACCGTAGAACGAAATGGTTATTTTAACCTAGAAAGACTAGAGTGCCTCCCCCTAGAAAAGAGTCAAGACACTATTCCACAGAAAGCAAGAGCCGTATCATATCACATCAGAGCTGGTTTGGAGTTCCTTTTGAAGGAGCACTTTGGACATGAGATCCTGGATGAGCTTTTTGACTCGTTCAATGAAAAGCTCGAAAAATCTGAAGTCTTTCAGCTGGGGCTAACATATAGTTTGCTTGCATTACTTAAACGCAAGGAAACATGATTGTCGTTGGAAGATAAACTTGTATTTTAATAATGGTTAATGAAGACTTTATGAAGACTTTTAATTAAGTTCATGCATTAGCCGCCTAATCATTTTATATATATTTGGTTCAGTGTTTGTATTACAAGTTATTATTGTAAGGGTTGTGCTTGTATCAAGATTTCTATGAATATTTATATAAATATCTGAGTTTGTGTTTGAAAGTAAGTTAATTAGAATTTTCAGCTTCAAAATAGAATTCTCTCCTCGTTGGTTTTTAATTCATCAACACATATCTTAATCTCGGGTGCAATTATTGTACACGTGTGTGTTATTCATCACATGAATTAATGTTTGTTTTTGTAGGTTTTCTTTCTTTTTTTTAATCATAGAATATACCAATTCAATTGAATCAAAATTAAAACAACATACAAATAAGTATATTCGAAAACTTATTGGCTATGAAAACTAGAATTCAACAAATAAGAATAGAAAAAACAAAAAAATAATAAAAATAGTAAATATAATCTTCTAGAATCCTTTGGTTGACGTCAAATAGAAACTTCTAATCTTACCCGGGCCTTGATTACTCTCAAACTTCTTTTTGTAGGGGTTTGATAAGCTTTGAGGCTGGCTTATATCTACTAACAAAAATTTCTATTTAATTTAATTTTCAACTCGAATTATCTTTCTCTTAACACAGATATTAGCAAAACTTTCGTTGAAAAACTAATTTATGACTTTCAAAACAATTGAAACAAGCTTTTTAGAATTCATAAAAAAAAAGAGGGACTAACTTGTAATTCACTCCGGTCTCTACGAACTTCAAAGCTCATGATAATTTTTTTTTTTAAAAAAAAAACCTCATATTATTTCTGCACTGCCTGTCAACGGCTGATCTCCAAAAAAAAAAAAATGAATTAACTCTTAATATGGATAGGAATAAAATGAAATAATATATAGTGTCCCACTCGTGTGATACACCAAACCTGATATTTTCTAAGTCAAACAAAAACCAAATCTATGCGAATCGCTATAATATATAATATAGTCACAAAAAAAAGATATATATTAGATAGGCACAAAAGCATACAATTGAAAATTGTGAGGTTAGCAAACATATCCGAATCATGAGATCATTTGGACATTACCATTTTGCTCTTTTAAATTTATTCAATTCTTGATCACCTAATGTGTCTTTCTACTTATTGAATTATTCCAGAATATTTCCGATTATGTATAAAATTAAGAGTACAATTCTTTATTTTATTGATTTATTTTTGACAGAATCCACTTTAGCCTTTTTCAACAGCATCTCGTGAGTTTGTCCATGATTACCTCGATTTATCTGTATTTTTTTTCTTAATTTATATTGTTTTTTTCTGTAATAATTTCTACTTTCAAATTTAGTTTTAAAAAATAATTCTTTAGTTTCAAATTTAGGATTTTTATCCAACAATCATGTTGTTATGTAACATAATAAAGAATTTTAGCCTGCAAATTTTGATATTAACTTTATAGGATTTTTTTTACTCCCCAAGAATTTATATTTGAAACACAAATTATCATACCATCTGAATATATATTGTCATGACCCATTTTTGAGCCCCTTACATGAAAAATAATAAAATATAAAAAAATAAAAAAATATTATAAAAAAATATAAACTGTGAAAAAATTGATGTCAACGCGCTTTAAAAATGGGTAAAAATTGGTCGAGGAGATTAAAAAATACAAAAATTAAAATTTAGTAGTATTTTATTGACTGATGATAGTCCTGTTGACAAAAAAATTCAATTTGAGTAAGAAAAGCCCAAAATCAGATGTTTATGGACTTAATCAAATTTTATTGAAAGTTTAACTGAATTTATGGAGAGTTTGATGGCAAGAAAATTTGATTTTGGAGTCAATTTAGGCTTTAATTGGAAGAAATTAATGTTCTGGGATCAAATTATAATTTTTGAAAGTTAATTTGGTCAAATCAAGGGCTTAATTACATAAATATTGAAGTTTGATGGCCAATTAGGGACTTAATTAAAGAAATCCGAAACCAATGACCAAAATAGAAAAGGCGCGTAAGTAGAGGGGTTGAAATTAAAATCAGTCAAGGGTCCAATTGAAGAAATTAGAAGATTATTGCTCAATTAAGAGTCAAATTGCATAATATCAAGACCAAGGACCAAAGTGAAAAAGGCGGTCAATTATTGGGCCGCTGTTGGATTTTAGCAGGGATGCAATTGCATTAGTTTTTAAATCAAAATTGCAATTTAGGACTTGATTGAAAAAATTACTAATTGAGGACCAATATGAAAATGAACATGTTTTTTTACCACCTTTTCATTTAAATGAAACGACACGTTTTGACCAAAACAGTGTCGTTTCATGCATTGTTTAAAAAAAAAAATTCAAAACGGTGCTGTTTTGAATGACACCATCATCTTCTTTCCCTGGACACGCAGAGAACAGGGGAAGAAAATGTGTTTTTCTCCTCTATTTTCACTGACTTTTTCACCATCATTTCGCTTTTAAAAAGACGCCAACACAACCCACTTTCCACGTGTTAGACGGACGGTGGAAGGGTGGCAGCATAGTGACAGCCCCAGCCATGTCCCCTCCCCTGTTTTTGCCTATAAAAACAGGGGAGGCAGCAGGAGAAAGGAGGCTGGACGGAGGAGGAAAAAGAGAAAAAAAATGAAAGGGAGACCGAACCCAAAAGAGAGAACTGAACGAGAGAGGAGAAAAGAAGAGAAATAGCAGAATAGAGGGGAAAAAAAAGAAGAAGAGAAGAAGAAATGAAAACAGTGAAAAAATAAAAGAGAGAGAGAGAATAGAAATAGCACTGCCGACCACCATGCCTCCATCGCCAACCACCGCAAGCATCGCCACCATTCCAGGTACGCCCTTTACCCTTCATTTTTCCTTAACTTCTTCCTTCGCCATGCAAGACGTGCACAGTGCACGTCTGCAGGTGGGGAGAAGCTGGTTACGCACAGTAACCAGCTAATATGGATTGGGCGGAGCCCAGACCATGCAGTTGGGCCAGGTTTGGCCCAGCCCATGTATTTTTGGCCTGACCCGACCCATTTTTTAAAAAAATATTTGTTTTAGAATTTTTATAATTTTTTTGCATATGTTATGTAATTTTGATTAATGTCGGGGAATATTTTTATGACGTAAAAATACAAACTCGATATTAAAATACCCGGTTTTCGTCAAAAATTTCAAAAAATACAAAATAATAAAAAAAAATAAAAATATTTTTGTGCACACGGCCAAGTGTGTCAAATCTAAAAAAAACTCATATTGTATTTTTCATACATCAAAAACAATATTTAGCATGTATTTTGGTTGTAATAACCGGTTTATTAAAGTCAAAAGAACATTGCCCAAAATTTCAAAAAACAAAAAAAAAATTATTTTGCTTGGTGTTTAGTATCGAGGGTATGACATTACACATAATGCATATTTCAGATATTTAATTTATTTTTTGGACAATAGAACAATTAGGTTTAACTGTATTTTAAGATAAAAACCTCCTTATTAAGAAGGGTTTGTCTTGAACCTTAGACAGATCAACAATTCACAAAACAAGACGTTAGATTTGATCAGATAAAACAATGAAGCTTATCTTAGGTAGGGCGTATTTGGGATGCTAATACCTTCCCTTTACGCAACCAATCTCCGTACATGATCTCTGAGACTAGTTAGGGTTTCTAGTAATCAGAATACTAGATGACGACTCTCATTTAATTTTTCACGAATAAAAGATATATTCATTGTCTTTTCATAATTTGCCAGAAATACATCCACATTCATCTTTTTCCCGGATGGTGAACAATCGTCACGACGCCATACATGTGCGACACATATAACCAAAATTGTCCAATTGGTTGCAACTATTCCATTATTATTTTTCACAATTATAATAAATCTAAAATTAACATGATTGGTTGGTCTTTATGGGAAAAAAAAAAAGAAAAATGAAAAACTTAATAACCTCTTAATATCACACATATTGGCTTAGTTTATTGAAGGAGATAATAATCTTTTTAATTTTTAGTAAATCGGCTCAATTGATGCTTTTTTAAATAACACGGTATTGTTAATGGGTTGCTTTTACTTATTAGACATAAACAGAGATAATAATAATAATAATAATAAAGTAATTTTTCAATATTTAATCTACAAAATTTATATATTCAATTACTAAAAATTAAATTATAATAAAAAAATAGTAATCTAATTCTCACAAACAATATACAATCTCGCAATGATATATAAAAACTTAAAGTTATGCTAAAATCTCCCTATGGCTTTCTTGGTTTTCTGGATTTTGGTGTTGCTTTCAAGGTTTTCTAGGTTTTGGTGTTTTTTCTGAGATGCTAGGTGCTAGTAGGCTCACTAATCCGGAATCTCAGAGATTTTTTAAGAACTTTTTCGGTTTATCAAAATTAAATTAAATAAAAAATATAAAAATAAAAAATTATAAAATTCCTGGATTTCTGTCTAGATAGTCTATTTTTACCAGGAGGTTGATTTAGTCTCTACACTCAAAAATTGAATCAATTATATGCCTACTTTTTATAAAAGAGCTTGTTGGTTTTTATCCTATTTTTAGTGTTTATGATAAAATAATTCCTTCATGAAAACTAAAAAAAAAAATGAATACAAATTTTCTAAAATAGAAAATAAGAGCATCTCTTGGATTAAATGGAAAATAGGATAATTTGATCAGGTCTCTAATTGTGTCCATCATTTCTTTATATAATATCAAATTCTTAAATATATTTCTCTCTCAGATTTTGCAATCTACATTGACATGATTATATATTTTATATCGAAAACGCCCTTTTGGTTTTCAATTATAAAACAATAAATTTTTTTAAATTAATCAGAATTTTATTTTTTAAAATTATAATGATTGAGTAATTTTTAAAGTTTTTATTTAAAAAAAAAAATTAAGCAATTTTATGAATATCCTCTACACTTAAGTTTTCAAGATCGACTATTGCAACCATTTTGGTTTTTTTAAAAAAAAATTAAAATTTCTAAGCAATTTGGATGAAAAAAAACCTTTACAAAAAGGCATATTAATCAAATACTATGCTATGACCACAATTAAGAATTTAGAGATAAATTTGAGACTTATCCAAATATATAAGAACATGTTGAGTCATTTGTCATCAAAATAACTAAAGCAATGGTCATCAAATCATAAAGCATTAATTTTGTATTTGACTCCGAGGTGTTGTAGCTTTTTTGTTCAAGAATACAATCCTTTTAACACACAAATCATACTTTATAAAACTAAAAAAAATATAATTTTTTTATGTAACCAAAAAAAAAATCAACTACCCCTCCAACTCAAATACTCTCTAAATACCCTCTAAGTGAGCGAAACAAGGCTCTTCATTTTTCTCATAGTGGAGGATTAGGAAAACAACTATTTTAATTATATATATATAATTTAACAAATAAACACAATGTTAATCAACATGGAGCATGTCTATTATACAATTGTTTTTCAGAATAAAAAATTTAGATTTTTTTTTTATCTCTTCCCCACATGCATAAGTTAAAACTATGAACAATACATTCCCCCCCACGTACATAAGTGAAAAATATGAACAATATAATTAGAGCTAAGTCAATCTAAAATATCCTATCAAACTCATAGTTTAAATTATGTGAGTAGAATAACTGATTATAACTTATATTAACAATAAATCAAGTTCCTTTCATAGCTCAGGTGTCGGTTATACCATACAATATGGGCTATGAAAGTGTCAAGCATTTATTGTACCAAGTGTTATACAACATAAATCAAGATTAGTCATTTAACAAGTAAAGTATTAAAGAGTGAACAAGATAACAAATATAAAACATGTTAGTATCAAACATAATAAACTTAGCTAGACATAATAAA
>NW_011502667.1:7152-17685 GCF_000495115.2 Populus euphratica
AGCATTATAAAAATACAAAGAGAGAAAGAAAGAGCATGATCTTAATCTGGATACCAAGATGCCTAAATATATAGCAAATCCCTCCTTTTATAGGCCAAAATTGGGAACTATTGATTTGATGACTAATTGATGAGTGGGTGACCAACTCTTGACTTGGTGACAATCTTTATCTTCTCTTCTCTGCCCAAAACGTCATTGATAACGTCAAAATTGAAGCCACTAGAAAACATGAAAGTTATAGGAAATTGTCTCAGCTTTCTTGTGTAAAAAAGTCAGCTCATTTTGACTTCTAAAACTCTAGATAAGGCCAACATACTGAACAATGCTCGGGCTAGAGGATAGATTCGGGCTTCTTTGTTGTTGCAACAATATGGACTTGAAAATGGCCTTTTTAGATCTTGGGCTCCATATCAAAGTTGTAGGCCTATGTCTTACCTTTCTATCCATATAAAGTATACCTAAATCTGAGATCTATAGCTCCAGATATGACCCAATTACTGAACAGTGTTCTGGTTTGGATTGCACCGACATCTCTTTTCTAAGTTTGACCATCTCTTTATCCTTTCAATTTCAGTTCTTAAATTCATCAATCAATCCTTTCATTTATGTGATAGGCCTGCATTTAAAATAAACATTTACCACAAATTAAAGGTATCTTATATTATTAGATATATTATTATAAAACATGCTTTAGTTAAGGAGTTATTGATACTTCAAGTGCAAAATGATGATATAAAACCTTGATGAAAATACACTTTTAAGTATCAATCACACCCCCCAACTAGCTTATTACTAATCCCTAGTAATCAAAGCGTTAAAATAGAAAAATACTTTGCAAATTCCACAAAGCAAGGTAGTCATCATTTAACTTTCATTAATCTATCCAGATAAACAAACTCTCGTTAAATTTATATATCTCCTCAATACCTCTTAACAAGATATTCATAAACCTTTCTTTTATGCTCAATGTATCAACATATAATTATGGGGCTTTTCTTGGAAGAAAACAAAATTTTTGTTCTAATATTTAAGGTTAACTTCCTTGGGTTAGGATTATTATTTTTGTCTTTTTTTTTAATATATATACATATAATTTAAAACACCATGCATCTTTAACCCATGTAACGAGCTTTCAGCTAATGACTTCCAAACCAATTGGTCTTAGGGTATTAGGTATTAAGACACCCCTACAAGCTTAGTAACTCGGGTCGCAGATACTGATATGTAGATAATGCAATGTTTAATTCCTTTAAGCTTTTCTCCTTAACTCATGTAACAAGCGTTGGGCCAATAGCTCCCAAGTCAGTTGACTTTAGGGTATTAGGTGTTAAAACACCCCTTCGGGCTTAATTGCTTAGGTTAGGGAGGCTACGAAACCAAACTTATCTACATTTTTAATATTATTATTATTATTTTTAATTATATACTATCCTTTTCCCTTAGTTGTTACCTTTAACAAAAGAACATAAATAATGTAATAATCCAATATGCAACTCACAATCATATGTTTAAAGTGTGTGTGTGTAAATTAAGATTTAAGAATACATGTTAAATAAGTATATAAGCAGAATTAAGTGATAACAATGCGAGAGTTTGTAAATCTGAATATTTCAAGAAGTATTATGATAGACCTTGTTACGAATGATTACTAAGATGCGTCTCAAGAGTCATAAAAAGTTCTCCTTACTCTGCCATCATAGTAACAACAATTTTGCACATGCTTTATGAAATAGAAAACACAGTTTTTTTTTTAGCTACTACCCTCTCCCCCCAACTAAAACGAGACATTCCACAATCATATGTTAAAGTGTGTGTGTGTAAATTAAGGTTTAAAAATACATGTTAAATAAGTATATGAGCAGAATTAAGTGGTAACAATACGAGAGTTTGTAAACCTGAATATTTCAGGAAGTATTATAATAGACCTTGTTAAGAATGGTTACTAAGATGCGTCTCAAGAGTCACTTTAACAAAAGAACTCCTTTACTCTGCCATCCTAGTAACAACAATTATGCACATGCTTTATGAAATGAAAAACAATTTTTTTTTTATCAACTACTACCCTCTCCCCCCAACCAAAACGAGACATTGTCCTCAATGTTCTAAGGTAGAAAGATAGAGTATAGAAGATATCACCTGAAATAACGAACACTGACAAACCTGAAACACACTGAAACAAATATAAGAAACAACAAAACACAATAATAAAACCAAGCATGTGTATGTACAGGTAGTTGTGATTGTGGCTCACATCTTCCCTTGGTTTTACGTCCAAGAACGGCTTAAACGCCCTCTATGGGTCGGGGATAGGCTTCCCATCCAGTTTTCTTAAAAACTGGCAAACAGGGTCTTTTTTAGTCAGATTCCCAAGACTAAGTCTATCATGTTCTTTATGAAATAGTGGCCATAAATCATGAATTGCACGATGCACATCTCCACTAGGATGCGTCTCAAGAGTCAATAGAAGATTATCTAAAGACTCCTTACTCAGGCCATCCTTAATGAATTGTATTTTATCTTCACGGTTTATAGATACCATTCCTAAAGAACGACATTGTGTATTACAAGTCCATCTAGCACATCGATGACAGACATCCAGTCGTTTTGCACGACGCTTCTTTGCAAAAGTGCTTTTACCTGTTCCAGGCATGTGTGAAATGAAGTTAGAGGACTCACCTGATAATCGGACCTTTGCTTCAATCAACCAACGAATATCTTCAGGAATTCCATGATTCATTAATAATCTCAATCTTGCACATCTAGCACGGTAAATTTTTGTAATCGCATTCTGAGGCAGAGCGGGAAAATACTTTTTCAATTTTTCAAGATTAGTGTCCATTTTCAAATGAGAATTGGAAGAGAGATTCAAAGAATTGCACAGATATATACACAGATATCAGTAATTGTGGGAAACTGAAAGAACCGACTTAAGTCACGGAGTACCGTTATCCGCCATTTGACCGGGGTGAAGAAACTTGCAAAAATCACTCAAAAAGAAACAAAAATAAAATAAAATAAAATCAATATTTATATAAGAAACAAAAATAAAATAAAATAAAATCAATATTTATATAAGAAACAAAAATAAAGTAAAATAAAATAAAATAAAATCAATCTTTATATACAGGATCACCCAATTCAATAGAGTTATGTTCAACTGAAAAATTGTCAAAGTAAACTTTCAGACGATGTCCATTTACCTTGAAAACATTGCCATTCTTTGGATTCTCGATGTCATAGGCCCCATATGGATACACATGTTTCACAATAAAAGGACCACTCCATCTTGATCTTAATTTTCCAGGAAATAAATGCAGTCGAGAATTATAAAGCAAGACTTTTTGACCAACATTGAAGGTTTTTCTATGTATTTTCTTGTCATGAAATTCTTTTATTCTTGCTTTATGAATTCTTGAATTTTCATATGCATCATTTCTTATTTCCTCAAGCTCATTTATTTGTAATTTTCGCAGTTGACTAGCATCATCCAGATTTGAATTGAAAGCTTTAATAGCCCAATAAGCTTTATGTTCAAGTTCCACAGGCAAGTGACAAGGTTTTCCATAGACTAGTCTATAAGGTGACATACCTAATAATGTTTTATAAGCAGTTCGATAAGCCCAAAGTGCATCATTAAGTCTTAAAGACCAATCTTTCCTATTAGGGTTCACTATTTTCTCCAAAATATGTTTGATCTCCCTATTAGCAAGCTCTACTTGTCCACTTGTTTGAGGGTGATAAGGGGTGGCAACTTTGTATGTGATTCTATATTTCTTCATTAAAGACTCAAATGGCTTGTTGCAGAAATGTGTTCCACCATCACTTATTATGGCTCGAGGGACTCCAGATCGACTCAAAATATTTTCTTTCAAAAACTTTATCACTGTTTTGTGATCATTGTTTCGACTTGGAATTGCCTCTATCCATTTTGAAACATAATCTACTATGACTAATATATATAAGAAACCAAATGATAGAGGGAATGGACCCATGAAATCTATACCCCAGCAGTCAAGATCTCAATGACAATAATAGGATTTAAAGGCATCATGTGATATTTTGAAATAGATCCCAACTTTTGACAATTTTCACAAGACTTGCAGAATGCATGTGAGTCTTTGAACATGGTAGGCCAATAAAATCCACTTTGTAAGATTTTTGTAGTTGTCTTTCTTGACGAGAAATGGCCCCCACACTAGGAAACAATAAAATTCATGACCTGCAACTCTTTCTAGGATTTGATCCATGAAAGGTAAAGAAAAATGATCTTTTCTAGTCATTGAATTAAGTTTCCTATAATCAATGCACATGCGCCAACCAGTAACAGTTCTAGTGGGAATTAACTTATTGTTCTCATTTGTTATCACAATGACTCCAGACTTTTTAGGTACAACTTGGGTAGGACTTACCCATTTGCTCTCAGAAATATGATAAATGATTTCACTATCTAGAAGCTTAATGATTTCATTTTTCACTATTTCTTTCATATTAGGATTTAGCCTTCGTTGCATTTCTCTAGAGGGTTTAGCATTTTCCTTTAAATAAATTCTATGTGTACAAATCAAAGGACTAATTCCTTTTATATCAGTTATGGTCCATCCTAATGCATTTTTGTGCATTTTCAGAGTTTGTAATAACTTACCTTCTTGATGTGCATTAAGTTTGGAAGAGATTATTACCGGAAAAGTTTCATCTTCTCCCAAAAATGAGTATTTGAGATTGGATGGCAACGACTTCAAATCAGGTTTTGGTGGTTGAACATTTGAAGGTATAGACTTAATTGATCATGGTGGCAATTCCTCAATTTGTGGCCCCCAATTACTTGTCTTTGATTCTTCCTGAAAATAAATCATTTGCAAATCATCAGATTCATCAATCTCAATTTCACTGGAAATGGTTGGAAATTGATCATGAATTAATTTTTCAGTAAAGTCCACTTCCTATAAATCATTATCATCTCTAGGTTGCTTGCAAATGTTGAAAATATTCATCTCCAATGTCATGTTTTCAAATGATAGCTTCATCAGTCCATTTCTACAATTGATCAATGCGTTAGAAGTTGCAAGAAATGGACGTCCTAAAATAACAGGAAATGAATTATATACTTCAACAGGTTGTGTCTCCAAGACAATAAAATCCATAGGATAAATGAATTTATCGACTTATACTAACACATCTTTAATTATTCCTCTAGACACTTTTATAGATCTATCGGCAAGTAAAAGAGTTATAGAAGTTGGTTTTAACTCACCTAGATTGAGACTCTGAAAAACTGAATATGGAAGTAAATTCACACTAGCACCGAGATCAAGTAAGGCTCTTTCAATTTATGCTCTCCAATAAAGAAAGAAATTATAGGACAACCAGGGTTTTTATATTTCAAAGCATTATTGTTCTGAAGAATAGCACTTACTTGTTCGGCTATAAAGGCTTTCTTTTTTACATTCAGTTTCCTCTTCACAATGCATAGATCTTTTAAAATTTTAGTATAGGAAGGAACCTGTTTAATAGCATCCAGCAAAGGTATATTGATTCTTACCTGTTTGAAAGTTTCAAAAATTTCAGAGTTGTGATTGACTTTCCTTTGTTTGGTTATGGCTTGAGGAAATGGAAGTGTTGGCAGAGAATCAGTCTTTTCTTTGTAATTTTCAGATCCAACCCCTTCCTTACCCTCAGAGATTGACTCATCATCTTTCTCATAAGGTTCAAGAGTGGGTTTTTCAATAACCTTACCACTATGAAGAGTAGTGACTGATTTGACTTGATCCATGTGGTGGCTTCCGGAACTATTTGCATTTGCATTTTATTGCCCCTTGGGATTTTGTTGTGGTTGAGATGGAAACTTACCTTTCTCTTGGAAACTGAGAGCGGATATTAATTTAGCAAGAGTATCTTTAAAATCTGTCATGTTTTGAGCAAGTTGAGTATTGATTGTCTCTTGCTTTTCAATGAATGCATGCAATGTTTCCTCAAGATTTCTTCTAGAAGGTAGAGCATAAGGAGGTGCATATCCATGAGAATTTTGGAAATTGTGGTGTGCTTGAAATGGTGGTTGTGAAGTTTGTGCATTGTTGTTCTCACTCTTCCAACTAAAATTTGGATGATTTCTCCAACCAGGGTTGTATGTTTATGAGTATGGGTTGTGGTTGGCCCTTTGGAAACTATTTAAAGCATGGGCTTGTTCATGGAGACATTCCTTAAAAGAAGGCAAGGTTGGACAATCGTTGGTTGAGTGTTCATTTGTTTCACAGATTCGACACATAATGTTTTCAACAGATTTTAATTGACCACTCTTTTTCAATTCTAGTGCCTCGACTTTTCTAGCTAAAGATGCAAACTTGGCTTAAAGGTCATGATCTTCCCTAAGGTTGTACATACCTCCACTAGATGTATGAGGTTTTGTTTTACTCGGTGACTCATAAGTACCCGCAGTGTCCTAATTTTGAGCATTTTCAGCTAACAAATCTAAGTACTCCATTGCTTCATCAGGATCTTTATCTTTAAAAGTTCCATTGCACATTAATTCAACCATTTGCCTATCTCTAGGTGTTAACCCTTCATAAAAATATGAAACCAATCTCCATGTTTCAAAACCATGATGAGGGCAAGTACTAAGCAAGTCTCGATACCTATCCTAATATTGGTAAAATGTTTCTCCTGATTTTTTAGTGAAAGTAGTGATTTGTCTTTTGAAAGAGTTTGTTCTATAAGATGGGAAAAACTTCTTCAAAAACTGTTGTTGCATCTCATCCCAAGCACGAATGGATCCTGGTCTTAAATTTTGTAGCCATGTTTTAGCTTTATATTTTAATGAAAAAGAAACAAGCTTTAATTTGATGGTGTTCATGCTATAATTTAAATTATTATATGTGTTGCAGACCTCCTCAAATTCCCTTAAATGCAAGTATAAATTTTTCAATTCTAAGCCATGAAAAGAAGGTAAAAATTGAATAATGTCTGACTTAAAATTAAAATGAGATGCATCGGGAGGATAAACTATGTATGATGGTGCACTTGTTCTTGTGGGATTCATGTGGTCTCTAAGTGTTCTAACACGGTTATTCTCATTATTCTCATTATGAAGTGATTGATTATCTTCTTCAGCCATATTTTCTAAAAATAATAAGGATACCCTACAAAGTCTACCACTTGATGTACGTGGCCACACTCTCATGCACGTATAGGAATAGAATAAAAGGAAAAAGAAAACAAAAAAAGAAGAAACAAGAGAAAAGAAATAAAGTTATATACAAGAAAAGTTAAAAGAAAAAATAAAATAAATATTATAATTTATACAAAACTTACCTCCCCGGCAACGGCGCCAAAAACTTGACACGACTAAAAGATTGATATCTTCTCCCAAGTGCAGGAGTGTCGAAGTAATAAATAATCCGGCAAGACCGGGGTCGAACCACAGGGAGGTTAATTGTACAAATTATAAACAACAACAATAGCAACAACAATAACAATAATAACAATAACAATAACAATAACAACAACAACAACAACAACAATAATAATAATAGTAATAGTAATAATAATAAAGAAAGAGAAGAAGAAGAAGAAGATGAGAACTTGGAGATGGAATATTAATGTAAGGATTAAACAATGATAATGACAAATGTCAAGGTTAGAGGTTCCACTAATGGTATGTCAAATAAGTATAGTATAAACCCTTATTGTTCAATTGGAAACCACACACAAAGGAGGTTCCAATCAGATTATAGATTGTTAACATGATTACATTAGTCATCTTATTCAATTAATGCTAATACTTGTAAATCTCATCAAGCATTCATACTTGTAAATCTCGTCAAGCATTCATGATTATAACTTATGTTAATAACAAATCAAGTTCCTTTCATAGCTCAGGTGTCGGTTATACCATACAGTATGGGCTATGAAAGTGCCAAGCATTTGTTGTACCAAGTGTTATACAACATAAATCAAGATTAGTCATTTAACAAGCAAAGTATTAAAGAGTGAACAAGATAACAAATACAAAACATGTTAGTATCAAACATTAAAGTCCATATTAAGTTTACACTATACTTATTCTTACACCATTAGTGTAACCTTTTCACCTTGACATAACTAACTTAGCTAGACATAATGAAAGAAAGAAAAATAGATAAACAAAATAAGAACATAAAAGTTAACTAAGTAAAGGAAAGGAAATGAAAGGCATAAACTTAATATTAATGAAAACAAAGCATAAAAAATACAAAGAGAGAAAGGAAGAGCATGATCTTGATCTGAACACAAGCATAAACAATACAAAAAATATAAAGAGAGAAAGAAAGAGCATGATCTTGATCTGGATACCAAGATGCCTAAATACATGGCAAATGCCTCTTTTTATAGGCCAAAATTAGGAACTATTGATTTGATGACTAATTGATGAGTAGGTGACCAACTCTTGATTTTGTGATAATTTTTATCTTCTCTTGTCTGCCCAAAAATTTATTGATAACGTCAAAATTGGGGCCACTTGAAAACATGAAAGTTGTAGGAAATTGTCTCAGCTTTCTTGTGTAAAACATTCAGCTCATTTCGACTTCTAAAACTCTAGATATGGCCAAAATACTGAACAGTGCTCGGGCTGGAGGACAGATTCAGGCTTCTTTGTTGTTGCAACAATTTGGACTTGAAAATGGCCTTTTTAGATCTTGAGTTCCATATAAAAGTTGTAAGCCTATGTCTTACCTTTCTATCCATATAAAGTAGACTTAAATCTGAGATCTATAACTCCAGATATGACCCAATTACCAAACAATGTTTTGGTTTGAATTGCACCGACATCTCTTTTCTAAGTTTGGTCATCTCTTTATCTTTTCAATTTCAGTTCTTAAATTCATCAATCAATCCTTTCATTTATGTGATAGGCTTGCATTTAAAATGAACATTTACTACAAATTAAAGGTATCTTATATTATTAGATATATTATTATAAAACATGCTTTAGTTAAGGAGTTATTGATATTTCAAGTGCAAAATGATGATATAAAACCTTGATAAAAATACACTTTTAAGTATCAATCAATAACTCAATAAAAAAAAATAAAGAGAATTATAAAGCTTTTTTTTTCTATAAAAATATTCGTGTTAACTTTTTAAACTCGTAACCCGAAATATTAGACATGAAGCAACAAATTTAGAAAAACCATGAAGTTCAATTTTTAATCAATCATATATTGAAGAATGAGATTGAAAAAAAATTTTAATTATATAAAATATTTTAAAAAATAGCAATTAAAATGAGGATGATCAAAATTAAAATATAAAATAAATTTTATATCTAGATGGAATTAAAAAACAAAACAATTTAGTAAAAGGATAAAAAAAAATTTAAAATAATATTTCTCTAAATTGACATTAAAAAAATTATGTTGTAATTAAAGGGTAAAGTTGAAAGAATAGTAACTTTTATAAAAAAGCTAAAAAAATAGAAATTAAAATAATGAGGACCAAATAATAAAATATGATACCATCAATTTGAATTGAATGATAAAAATAAAAACTAATAAAACTTTTCTAAAAAGGTCAAGGTAAAAAATTAAAAATTCAAAGAATGAAAATCAAATCGAACAATATAATATTTGATAAATTTGAATTTAAGAATGAAATTAAAAACAAATAAAATTTCAATAAAATAGCCAAAATGAGAGGAAAAAAAAGGATTAATGTTGAAATACCGATAATCAAGAGAGTCAAGTTGTAATTTTCAAAAAAAATAGAGGTGAATGGAAAAAAAATAGGACCACCAATAACAAACAAAATAACCACTAGAGCACCTACCACTCCAACAAAAAAAAAACTTTATGACTCTTCCAAAAACATGATGAAATGATATTTTTATATATTGGAAGGTATTACACATGTTGTCTGAAGAACATGAATGCCTCCCGCATGTCTTGAAGTGTGTTATATATATATATTTTTAAATTAAATACAAAGGTGACCATGAATTGATTTTTTTATTATAAAAAAAAATCAATATAAAAAATCAAAAACACACTTTGACCTCATGCTTAAATTATTTTATTTAAATGGTATTTTTGTTGTTTTTACTATGTATTTTTATTTTTTATATTTGATCAAATATTAAATTTTCTCTTAATTTAAATTATAATAACAAAAAAATAATTGTGAAAATATGAAAATTTAGTTTTTTTTACTTTTAATAATATTACAGTCATTTTACCATGCAATTAAAATAAAAAAAAATACTTATTTATTCATAATTAATTTGAAAATAGTAAATAGACCGGTCTAAAATTTTTTTAAGTAGAAAAACAAAAACATCATTATGCTATTCAAGAAAATTCAGAGGTAGAACACTTTTCCAATGTCAATTAGGAAATTGCTGACGGGCAATCAAGGACACACGGGCCTTGGAAGAAGATAATTGTCATTGTGAAGGGGGTTTATATTATGAGAGTGGAGCTCTGCAGACTTCCAGAGTTTATTGCTATCTGCCTTTGGCAAATCACGGTTAGTGATAAGTCATGGCCAATGAAAAATTTTGGTTTT
>NW_011502640.1:0-3188 GCF_000495115.2 Populus euphratica
GTTATTTGTCTTTTTTTCTTTTTTTTTTCAAAAAACTAAGGACACAGCCAGGCATGTCTGGCCTGCTACAGTGGGTTACGCGCTGGGCTGGACCAGTTGCTGAATTTTTATATTTTTTCTTTGAGTCTAGAAAAATTTATCAGAGTATTAATATTATCATTTAGTTAACACTAGAAACATTTATAATTTAAATGTGAATGTTATTCTTTTAGTTTTAGATAGGAATAATAATAATAATAATAATAATAATAAAGTTTCCAGGATTGAAAGATAATTATCTTTTTGAGTGAATTAAGAAAAAAAATCTTTAGTTATGGGAATTTTAGTTGTTTAAGGTGATGATTTTATTTTTTAAAAAAGTATTGTGGGCCCTGTTTTTTAAATAATTTTTTTATATTAAAATATATGTTAATGTTTTTTTTATTTTATAAAAATTATTTTTGATATTAATACATAAAAATAATTTTAAAATATTAAAAATATATTAATTTGTAATAAATAAATAAAATTATTTTTTAAAAATTTTAAAATGCTGAAACAAGCATCGCTAGACTTATTGATTAAGGAATACAAAATGAAAAGGTTCCGTTTTGTCAACTCATTGCAGTTATGAATTCCATGGCATCTTTCCCTTCCAATAGGACAAAATCTTGATTTCGTCGATGCCCTTGCACCGTGATGACAAGTATAATGGTCGAACTTGTATTAAAAATAAAAAATATTGGACTCGGGAGCATGGATTATTTAGTTTATTATTCTAAAAATATATTAAAAGAAGTTATTTAAAAAAAATTAGATTTCATACTTATTTTAATTATAAGCATGACAAGCTTGTGCTCAAAACTAAAAACTTACATGCTTATAAGAATATATTCAAAATTATATTAGAGATTCAAATACAATATAAGTCTGCATATTAAATATATAAACTATTTTTGTTTAGATTAAAATAAATAAAAAAGGAAATTACTTGTTGAAATATTTTAAAAATAATAATGTTTTTATTATTATCAAATAAATTTTTAAATCTTAAAAATAAAATGAATTTATTTTAGTTTTATAATTAATTGATTTATTAATTAAATTCAAATTAAATATTAGAATTGAATTAATTTTATAATACAGAAATTATTTCAAATAGCCTGTAAATCATTAATAAAACAAAGTCACTTGCTTAAAATCCCAAGAAATCCCTCTTTTTAGTTTGCTCCTCCCTCTCTGCAACAACCTTTACAGTTTCTACCTTATCCCTTCTCTACCCCTAACAAACTCTCAAAATCACCAAATCATACCATGACAGACAAAGAGAGGGCCATTCTCTGCTTCCAGACGTTACCAAACCTAAAAACTACACACTGCTCTCTCACGGAAACCACGCACCACCGCGAACCTCTGTGGAGAAACGCGCAATTCAGTTGCAGAATCCGGAGTGATGGAAGCAATGGCAGTTTTAGTAATTTTGCTTCAGTCTCAATGGCAGAGAATAAGAAAGATAAAGGAAATGAGTTCGCGCCGAGTACGGCTCAGCTATTGAAGCATCCGTTAGCAATACTGGCTTTTGTCCCGAGAGATGCTGCGATTTTTGCCGCTGGAGCTGTCGCTGGTGCCGCCGCGAAGACCGTCACCGCTCCGCTTGACCGTATTAAGCTACTCATGCAGGTGTTCTTTTTAAGTTTCTCTGCTTTCGGATTTTATCACGTGTTTTTCGTGGTGATATTTTTATTTTGTTGCGAACGGTGTCGTTAGTGTTGCTGTTTGGTTGCTGAGAAAATGGAATTTGAGTATAGTGAAATGTAGGATCCGGAAAAAATGTACAATAAAATTTTGCATTATTTTTAAATGTTTTAATAATTGATAATTAGGAACATTATCAATAAGATTAATCAGTATTAATTTGATGTGTTTGTAGATTCATGGAGTGCGGGCCGGGAAGGAAAGTGCTAAGAAGGCAATTGGTTTCATTGAGGTGTGTAGCAAATGTAATGTGGGTTATGCTTTGAAGTTTTTTTATCGAGAATTTTTATGATTATGGAGCTGTAGTTCAATTAGCCGAGCATGGAAAGAGTCTTGCCTCCCTTGTTTATCTTAATGAGGTTGCTTATTGGTCAATGAACTGCAGGCGATATTAATGATAGGGAAAGATGAGGGAATCAAAGGGTATTGGAAGGGAAACCTCCCTCAGGTAGTTGGCGATTTTTTACTTTCATGAATAATTAAGATTTGATTTGTTTTCCGATTTGGGATTTATGGTGAATTTCAGGTGATTCGGATCATACCTTATAGTGCCGTCCAGCTCTTTGCTTATGAAACTTACAAGGTAATCCTAGTGAAAATGTGTATAAGCAAGTTGTGAGAGAGTGTTACAAGTATTTGGAATTATTATTGTTTGAGGCATTTGGTTGATTTTTAGTTATTTATTTTTTGTGTGTGAATTTGTAGAATATGTTTAAGGGAAAGGATGGTGAACTCTCAGTTATTGGCAGACTTGCAGCAGGTGCTTGTGCAGGCATGACATCTACTTTTGTGAGTAATTCATCAGTGGAAATTGAAATGAAAATTTTCATTACATAGCTACCTTTTGGGATTTAATTGGTTATGTCAAGGATAATGTGTTTGCTTAAGTGTATGAATCTGTTTCCTAAAAATTTTACAGTGATGCGTAGACATCTAATTCTTTGTATTACTTTTTGAAAAAGTAATGTGTATTCAGTACCACATGCATTTGTATCTTAAAATCATCTTACTGTTTACATTTGTCCAGGTAACATATCCTTTGGATGTCCTGAGATTACGCTTAGCAGTTGAACCTGGGTATCGCACTATGTCTGAGGTCTGATAGTGATGACTAGAATACTTCTTATGACAAGATAATAATTTATGAACAGAAAAGGGTTGATTATTTGTCCAGATTGCATTAACAATGTTACGGGAGGAAGGAGTTGCATCATTTTACTATGGTCTCGGACCTTCTCTTCTTGGCATTGCTCCCTATATTGCCGTGAACTTTTGCATTTTTGACTTGTGAGCTCATTAATCCTAAAGCTTCTTTTATCTATCTATTTATTTAGTCCTTTATGGAAAAGGATAAAAATATAAAACAAGTGTTGAATACTACCCTCTTTGAACTACAGGGTGAAGAAGTCATTGCCTGAGAAATATCAACAGAAGACTCAATCATCTCTACTGAC
>NW_011502640.1:4272-15749 GCF_000495115.2 Populus euphratica
TGTTCACTTGAGGATCTTAATAGTAGAGATTTCCCTGCGTTCCTAACAGCAGAAACCACTCTCATTTTCGAAAACAGCAGAAACAACATTCTTTGCATACAGAGTTGCGCAATTTTTCTCAGAGTACTGGAGGTGGCATGGAACTGCAGGCATCTACAAGAGCCTTTGATTTAATCAGCGCGAGTGACTTAAAGAAGTGGTAAAGCAAAATAAAATAAGTTTAGGAAAGGCAACTTTATGCCTGCAAAATAATTGCAGTACTGAGATCCATATGGCAAGGTTTTCAGTGTCATTTCCTACAGCTGAACTTAGTTGGAGTAGGTTCTCATGGCATGCTTGTTTTTATTTTTGTTTCACTAGAAACTTACGGGGAAAAGAATTAGAGAAAATTAGACTAGGTAAACTTAAGGAGGAAGGGAGTTGAGACTGTTAGAGGTTTACGAGATTTGTGCCTGTCGCGCGCGGGGTAAAGTTTTTTCAAACATAAAAAAAATATGTGTTAAGGTAAAATCAATGTTTTCAAAGAAGTAAGGGTAATTCACTTAATTAGGTTAAATAAGATTAACAAAAGGTATCAAGAAAATTTTTTGACAATAATGAACTATAAAAAATAGCTAACAAATATCATAATCAAATGAGTTAGTAAATATCATCAAGAGAAAAAAAAAATATCATCAAGAGAAACACATTGTAATATCACAATTAAAAAACACATATCACAATTAAAAAACAACTTGTTAAAACAATTGTAATATCATTATTGTAATATCATTATGAAAGGTTATATAACAACATTGTAACAACATTGAAAGAGATTAAATGCATTATTAGAGCAACATGTAATGAAGATATCATGTTTACCGCACCACAATTAAAAAAAAAACTTGTTAAAACAATTTTAATATTATTGTGAAAGGTTATACAATGATATTAAAAGAGATTAAATGCATTATTAGAGCAATAACATGTAAACCAAATAAGTAAAATATTATGAAATGAACATAATATGTTTATATTTAATTAATTAATTTAATTTAATTCAAAAACAATAATTTTTTAAAAAAAGTTAAATTTAACAAAGAGTGAATAAAAAAGATTCAAGATGACTTAAGATTTTTTCAAAATTAGTGAAAATTTTTATAGAAAGCAAATAAAAGAACATATCCCAAACTCCAATTAAATAAATATTAAAGAATAAAATTTAAAAAACATGAGCTTAAAAAAAATCAAGCAATACAAAGTAAATCTCCTAAACTTGAGTTAATTTTTTAAACTTGTAATTAATAAAATCTTAGACTAAGATTCAATCAAGAAGCTCATTTCCTAATCAATTTAATATTGAAAGATTAAATTTGATATCTAAAAAATTTGTCAAAGTAATACAAATAGAAATTAAAATATTAAAAACTAAATTTGATATAAAAATAAAATTAAATACCGTGGGAAGAAATTAAAAATAAATTCAATTAAAAACAAATTAAAAAAATCATAGATTAAATCTAATGGATGAAAAAAACAGAAGAAAAATAAAATTAAAAAAAAATTAAAATCATTATAAATAAAATAAATAGTAATAAAAATAAGGATTAAATATAAGAAAAAAAATTGAAGAATTATTTTAAAATTTTATAATTCAAACATGAAAATTAAAGAGAAATAAAAAAAATGTTTACACTAAACTGAATGTGCATACACCACAAGCACCGCTTAGAAGTGAAGGGGCTACCAAAACTATTTGACTGTCACCCAAGCAACTACCATTTGACCACAAGATCACCTATACATGTCACCCGAATGAAATGGCTTCATTCCATGCCTCAATCATTTTTTTAATAATATTTATATTTATTCAATTATAAAAAATCAATCATCCAACTTGATAATAACTAAAATATTAGGATGAAAAACCGAAAAAACCCCCGGTCAAAGATTTTTTTTATAATTTAAAAAAAATATAGTCATTATATTGTACTTTAAAAAATAAAAAGTCTAAATAACATGTCATTTTACTATTTTTTATTTTAAATATAAATTAATAATTTTACTGTTTAAAAATATAAAAAAAAAACCTCATATCCCTGATAACCAGGCCAGATATTTTTCCTCATAAAGATAAAATCATAATTTTATTATTATAATCCATGGTGAAGATGGGGTACCAAACAATGGCATTCAGAACACCGTTTCAGTTTTTTATTTATGTTCCCTGTGCATAAACCTCTTTGATAATTGGAAATAATTTTTGGAAAATGAGCTTCATCTCGTATAAACTATTAAGTAGCAGAAAATTAGAGAATTCTCTCTGCATTTTGGGGTTAGGCTGGGGATTTCATTGGTAACAAGCTCAAATCTGGAACCTTTTAAATGTTCAGCGCGCCCCCACCCCCCCGGGGAAAAGATACAGACGCACTCTTCTGAAACTCTATGCAAAGGAGAAGCATTTTCTTGTCATGAACCAGCAAAAAACAGACTTTGAGGTCTTTGTATCATTCAAGGAGGTACTCAAGAGAGCTTTCCAGTGTGTGGCATGCTTGCGGGTTACATGAAATCTGGAAAATTTATTTGATCATCCTGCACAATGCCTTCTGGAGATGGAAGCTAAGTTTGAGAATTTCATCAAGCAGCTAGAGGCAGCAAATAAATCTGAAGCTCCCTCGGGAAATCTCCATCGAAGTATTGGGTCCTGTTTGATTCTCAAACACCAGCAATTGGATTGTCATTTCCATGGTTATTATCAAAAGCCCCCTCTAGCTATGCTTGGCATGCGGCCTCTCCACCAGAAAAGACTTGATGCTGGCATAATTCCGTTTATCAGGCTGCTTCAGAGATGGTCCAGTTGCATGTGTGCTAGTCCTGCTTGAAAAGAACTAGAGATTTGCGAGCAATTTTGCCAGGGGGGATGGTTTCGAAGTTGTTGGCTAGTGGGAAGGTTATAGTCGACTGAGACCCGCTCACCCCCAATGAGAACTAGGGAAAGCATGCTTGGTACGGATCAGCCTACCATTACGAAGAATCTATTTGAAATGTCAATCTAGCCCATCATAAGGTAAGAAGTCAAGAAGCTAAATAAGGCATTGAATGGATTTGTTCGAAGCATTTGGATCAAGATTTATTTCAAGAAAGTTTCAACACATATGGGGTAGCCTATAATCAGATATAATTCATGTGTGAGAATGACTTACTCAACCCCCAACTTGGGTCTAAGGTCGGCGGTATAATTTGACAACCTTGTTTGAACAACTTTTCATATTCTACAAGGAAAAAGATAGGTGAGACAATTAATTTTAACATTATCAAAATATTTTAGTAGAGTATTATTGGAGTTTCCATATTTTACAAGGAAAGGGTAAGCATTTAATTCTAACATTTGTAAGAATATTTTGGTAGAATATTTTCACAATAGCAATTATAAAGATTTTCATATTTATTTATAAGAGTGAAGGTTGACATACATTTAAATCGGTTTTGAATTGATTTTTTTAATAGATAATTTTATATTAACAAGTATAAATTTTTATCCAATCATTAGATTAGGTTAAAATTTTACGATCTAGAGACCTTTTTTTATATATTGTTAAAATTTTATAATGATAAAAAATCAGAAAAGTCTTGTAATAAGATCCAAAAGTTATTGTGCAGTATTTGTATTAAATTCTTAATTGATTTATAATTTTTTTGTTAATTTATTTAGAATTTATTTAGTATTTTTTTAGTATTATTTATGATATTTACTACATATTATAAATAGGAATTATTTAGCTTGTATTTATGATTTTTTAATAGACTTTAATTTCATAATAGTTTGTGTGTATAAAAAAACTCATCTTTTTAATTCTTGAAAAAAATAAAATTGATTTATCAAAAAACAACTATTCTCATGAGGTTATTTTTATACTTTTCATTTGAAATTTACTAATCATTGAGAAAGGTTGGAATCTTAATATTATTTGTATCTTAATTTAAGATAATCATTTGTCCTACTTTTTATGAATTATATTTAAACATGCTTATGGTTACTAAATCTTTATATTCATGTGATTTGCATATCACTCCTAAGCTTCAATGGGATCTTTAAGGATTTTGCTTGATTGAAATTATGTGGGATTTACATCTTATACAAAAATCTTTAAGGTTTTCCCAGTAATTATAATATTATAATTCCCTTCCACTATCCCGTTATGCCACTTCTACCTGCTGCTTATCAGCAAAAGGAAGAGAAATGCGTCTCAGCTTTTGTGATTTGTGCCTGCAGAAATCAAAGTTTAGATTAGGAATTACTCGTTCGACAAATTAAGCTTAGTTTGTACCCAATATTAAATGCACTTTCATGGGGGTGTGGACCCAAATTGTAGGAAATTAAGCGAAAATAATCACACGTTCCAGTAGTAGTAGTGATAATTAATTCTTAATTTATCTTGTTTAATTAAATATTGATAATAGTGATAATTAATGCTTATACTTTTTATTTTTCAAAATTAACTATAAAAAAGAAGTGAAGAAACATTATATATGCACAGGGAATAAATTATCATTCATTGAAATAGTAATTTAACTAAATTATCTTTTACCCAAAGACTTTTTAACTAGGCATTAGGTGGTTTAGGATGATATTTTTATCATGACATAATTATGTGTTTAGAAATTATAGAAGGGTATATTAGTTTTTTTGTTTTTTTATTGTATAGTAAAATTAGTAATTTAACTCTACAATATATATATATATATATATATATATATATATATCTTTTCTTAAAAAACTAACATATTTTCTAAAATGAGATGTGTTTTTTTTTCAAAAATAAAACCATGAGTTATTATTTTGATATCTTTAAAAACAAAATCAACATAACTCTCTTACTGCGACTTTTTTTATCATTTTATATTAGTTTTAATATAAATTTAAAAGTTATTCAAAGACATTATTATATGTATTAAATATTATTAAAAAGATTTATTGATATGTGCTACGCGTGTGGATGACTACCTGTGCCATTGAGGCAGTGTATCTCAGACTATACAGTCATCAAACACCGCCTTGAAAAATTTTATAATTTTATTTTTTAAAATTAAATTGGTTGAGAGTTAAGTTTCTTAATTGAAGTCGGATCAAGGATTTCACTAGTTACGAGTTTTAGAGATTAAATTAGGTTTAGAATGATTGTTCAAGTTTGCTTCTTTTTTTTTCTTTTTTAATCTTATGTTTTCTTATCTTTTTTTTTTTTAGAGTTTCACTTTGTTATTTTTTATTGTTTGTCTTCTATATGATAAGCCTAGGTTCATGAACAAAGTCATTAGTTTCAAAACTTAACGTGGGCTGAATTTTGTTTTTATTTTTTATTCTTTTTTAAAATTGATTTATTTTATTTTCATCATTCAAAATTTTATTTATTAGGAGTTGGTCTTTGTAATTTTTTTTCCTTTTTCTTTATATTGGTTATCTTGATAGGATTAGTCTGTTAACCTGAATTAACTCATATTTTTTTCTTATTGTTTTTTTATGTAATATTTTTTTTCTTTAACATTAAGTTGATTGATAATTGAATTTCATGATTTCATTCAATTTGCTTTTAAGCATAGTTACTTTCATATCATAATTGGGTCAAGGATTTTGCATTTTAACCTAAGTGAGCTCAAATCAAGTTTTTTTTACCATTTTTTTAATTATAATGTTTCTTTATTTTATTCTTGCAACATTTTATTTACTAGAGATTGAGCTTCAACTTTTTTTTTATTTTCTATAGAGTTATTATATTTTTATTTAATTTATTAGGAATTGATCTTCAATGTTATTTTTTCATGTTTTTCTCTCTATGATATTATCTCAATTTTATACTCATAGTCATGGAGTTTGTGAGTTAACCTAGTTTAACTGGGGTTGTTTTATTATTTTTTTAAATCAGTTTCACAGTTCAATATTAGGTTTTTTATACTCTGAATGGGTTCAAGTCAGGATTTGTTTTATGTTTTTTACTATTATTTTTTCAATTTATTTATTATTGTTGTATTTTTTATTCATATTATTTAAATTACCAATTGGACTAATGACTTGGATTTCATATTCTTTTTCCTTAGCAATTTTTATATATAACAACAAATTGACTAGTCTGTGATAAAAAAGTGTGTTGCAAATCTAGTATTAGCTAACTAGTATTGAATTGGGCTGGGCTGGTCTTGCAAAGAACTACAAAATATGAAATACAATGGGAAAAAAGAATAAAAATGTGTGGTTGCTAAAAAGTCCAAAATAATGAATTTAATCATTTATTGGGCTATCAATTTCCAATTACATAAACAACTAAATCATATAATGTTTTTACTATTTAGTATATTGTGGACTTGGACTTAAAACACATTATGGGTTTTAATAGTGTAGTTATTATTTAACCATTAATTTTTTATAAGTTTTAGTTGCGTTGAGAGGTTTTTATAAATTTTTATCTTCATTAATGTTTCCTCACTTTTTTTCTTTATGACACTATGTTTCTTTCTTCTTCTTTTATTCACAAATAAAAAGGAGAGAGGATAAAGGAAGGGTTTAGGGAGAGAAATTGTAACCTAATATATGTGTGTGTGTGTGTGTTTGTTTTACTATTTAATGTATTGTAACCATTTGATTAATTATTAGTTAATAGTGATCGAGTTTGTTTTTATAAATATTTTGGGTTAATGTTGTTAAAATGTTAGTTTGCTTGATCATTGTTATCGTTGTAATGTGTGTTTTAATAGGAAAAGAATGAGATGATACATATTATGTTCATACTACTCTAGATGATTTGGAGCTGCATGTTGTGAGAGGTTGAGCTAACTACAAAAATCTTCCTGTGATATTTTGTTTAGCTAGGTTAGTGTCTTGAAAAATATATTTGGTTTGTGTGTAAAAGTATATTTTTTAATGTATCTAAATTGAAAATAATAGTAAATTGATATCTTTTTATATGATCTTGGATAATTTTGATATGTGTGTGTATAAACCCCTTAATAAAATATTTAATTGATGAGTTTTCAATTTATATATATTTTTCAAAATTGCTTATTTTGCCTTACCAATTAAGGCCTTAGTATTTTTAGTTATTAATGTATTTTTCTTGAAATTTTAAGTTCTGTTATCAGATAGGTTATAGTGGTAAAAAATGATAACAAAGACTTTCTTAAACAAAAAAAAAAAGGTATTTAATGAAGAACATTATTTGAATTTGAAAGGAACGAACCATGATTATTTCAAGAAGCAAGGAGACAATCTTATGTCATACCTAACAAATATTGTAAGTATTTCAAGCAATTATTTAATTAATATAGTTATATATTTGGATAAATCTTATACTTAAGTTAGAAAGATTTAGAGTTATAGTGAGTTGATTTATGCAAAGCATTTCTAAATAAAGCAAAGTGGAACTACAGCAAAATTACATCATCTTTTTAATATTGTTTTGAAAATGGATGGTGATCCCTGTATAGAATTGTTATACTTTTTTAGGTTTATTTATCACCGGGCCAAAATATTTTAGAGAATGTACTTGATTATTTAATAAACTATCATAGATTACTATATTGGTCATCTATTATATCTTGATTATGCAATGATTTAGGTAACCATTGGCATGCCAATAGTTTTATTGATTTAAATTTTGTTACCGAGGAAAAAAATAAATATGTATTTCTAATCAAATAGATTAAAAACTAAATTTAGTAAACTTATTGCGGCTTTTTAAAAATGGTTGTGTGTTCATGTTGTTGTTGGTTGATAATATTTTATTGCTAGTTTCTCTTCTAAAATGCTTCTTCCTGGTTTTTGGTTTCCTCTGTGTACAAGGTTGTACTTGTTTGGGAGTTCAAGTCTGATAGGTGAAGGGATCAACTTGACTTTTATCTCAGTGATAGTGTTTCTAAGGCTGGTCATTTTGGCTTATTTGTACATTTATATAACCATTAATGAAAAATCATTTGAATACCCCCTCCTTTAGCTTATAATGAAAACTTGATTAAAAGACATTGAAAACTAAGTCAATGATATCGTCTCTTTTGTATTTAGAGAGTTTAATCAAAATACTTTCTATTTTTATTTATACTCTTATTTAGAAAGCTAATATTTCTCTAGATAGGTAATCAAGATGTTGTTTTGTAGAATTATAAACCAATTTTTTTCTCTTTAATTTTCAATTGGTTGCCAATGCCTTCGAAAAGGTTACGTGGCTTACTCATGCATTAGGCAACGTGTTGAAAGTGCATTCGCAATTGGTTTTTCTATCTTAGTCATTGATAATAACATGTTAACTGCCCGATTCCTTTATTTGTATCCTAATAATTACAATTATTATTTTTGGTGGATAGAAAAAAAAATAATACTTAACAACCCTAATAATTACAATTATTATTTTTGGTGGATAGAAAAAAAAAATAATACTTAACAACTCCCTCATTAAAAGTTAAAAATGTGAACATAAATTGGTATTAGAACAAGCTTTGGAATTGTTAAAGTGGCAACCTAATCTTACATCATAAGGAAACACTAGAAACAAGTAAGTTTCATTTTAGAATACTCCAATAGCAATTAATTTTCTTAGTTTATTTTGCATTTAGGTTATAAATTTTATTATATTCAGTAGTTTGTTATTTTTTTAGGATGTAAATCTAAATTAACAATTTATCTTAGCTTAGAAAGAACAAACATTTAGTCATAAGTTAAATTGGATTGTTATAGCATGAAGTTAAATAAAATAAAGTTGTGTTGGTGATGAGAACCACGTGATTATAAAGATCTTGTAAACCATAATTACACAATTCTAGTAAGTTAAAAATCAAGTTTGATAGACACGAAAATTATATGAACCAAAACATCAATACTATTAGAATAAACCCTCACACACAAGCGATATTATTCTGAAATCAAAATTTGTGAAAAAATTAAACATAATTTAACTATCTCTATTTCTAATAAAAACATCCTCGATTCAATAGTTATATTAAAAATTATATTTGTTAGCATAGAATTATATGTTAGAAAAAATAAGTCTAAAATTAACTTTAACTCTTCTAAATAAGCATGGAAGTCTTTGTAATAGTTCATGCCTTGTATTTTTCTTATAAAATATAAAAAATCTTAAAATATCCTTGTAATATTAAGATTAATTATTCAAACAAGGTCATCATCAAGATATCAACCCTAAGCCCGTGTTATGAAAGAATTAAACCATTCTTGCACTTAGATTATGTTGATTATGAGTTAAACCATATGTGTTATAGTCTTTTGAAGTCAATCTTGGCCTAATTGTGTTAAACAAATTGTTCAATGTCTTAGATAACTTCTAGACTTTGAACTTGTGATTGACTCACTTAGCATAACTAGTAGATCTTTTATATTGGTATGCCTATCCATATCAATTAGGTTTATTCCTTCAAAGCTATAAGAAAGTTTAGCCATTTTGTTTTATGTGTAAATAGAAAATAATATAGATTACTTATTTTTAGCAATTACTTCTAATTAGTTTTCTAGCATAATTATCTTGAATTTTAAATGTACTTACATTTTAGCATAATTATCTAAAATTTTAAATGTACTTACAAAGTCTCATTACTTGGTGCAAATAAGAAAATAGTTTTTTTATTTTTTTATTTTATGGTTATGATGGAAGTAATCCCATATTGACTTGTGAAGGCTTTTACAAAATATATATATATATATATATATATATATATATATATATATATAATTGATGCATGTTGACAAATTTATTGATTTAGGTGGCCATATAAAACCTTGTTTTTTATACAAATTATCATTTTAGATAACTATACCATCCCCTAAAAAAACATCTTATATTTTGTTTAAAAGAAATTTTCAAATCAAAGGCGATAAAATACACTATAATCTTTTTTCAAATAATATTTATGATAAGGTTGTAAATTACTCATCATTTTTGTTCTTATCTTTGTTAAAATATGTTTATAGTGCTTGAAGTAATATATAATGACTGTGCAGGTTAATGGCATGTTTGTGTTAAGAGGGGAATGGGATGAACAGTTCCAACAACCACAATCTGTGCTCAAGGTGTTTGATAGATGACTGTGTGAATAGTAGTTATGGTAAGGTATTATTTTTTTTTTGTAGGAGTTATTACAATTCATTTTGCTTCTTTATTTCTGTATTGATTGTTAATAATCATTTATTGTCAAATGCTTCATCCACAATTTTTTTTTTAATTTACGTGTTATATTGTAATTTATTTCATATCTTTTTTTTTTCTTTGATTGAATATAGTTGTCATGTTTTTTTAATCATATTAGGTGGGATGTTTGATTTTGGTATCTATCTTTGAGTAGTTCAAATTAAAAGTGTTGTTTTTAGAAGTTGATAGGAAAAAACATCTAAAGTATCTGCCCAGAACTTATACATTAACACAAGGAGATCGGTTGAACTTTAGCATCTGTTTCCTTTTTTACCTTGTAAACCATTTCTGAACCCAAGTTCATCCGCAATTTAGATCCAACCCATTACGTAGCGTTATCAATAAATCTAATGAATTATATTTTCTTTTGTTGAATGTTGAACAAAGGTTACTGGCTTAAGACTAATGCATGTTTGAGATGATGATAAATATTATTTTTGTAAAGTATTTTTTGCTTAAAAATACATTAAAATATATATATTTTTTATTTTTAAAATTTATTTTTGATAGCAATGTTAGCATTATGGCTAAGATAATGATTTAATTATATATTTTAATGATAACATAAACATTCGATAATAAAACATTGATATAATATAGTTTTGATATATGCATATTATATATATATTACACATGATGTATTCCATAAAGTTTTTAAATGCTATGTTATAATGCTTAAGTGATTTAACAAGAATATGTCAATATGCTATATGTAACACGATTGTGTGCCACTTGTATTAATTTTGTTTTAATTGTTAAGTAAAACGCAATGCATGCCATATAAATATAAATATATATTATATATTGCACACATCTTTATGATTATTTAGATAAGTTTATATCATTCGAGAAATCATCAAATAAATAAGAAAAGGATTTGCGAAAGTCGATAATAAAGAACTTATAATCATAACGGTTTTTGACTTTGCTTATCAAAACTTTGTAATAGGGTTTTGCCAAATACAAGTAGATTTATTTATGACACTTTATAATATCCAACAACCTAAATAAACTCAAAACAACCAAAGAAAATCAAGAAAAGACTAAAACACAAAAATAAAATAAAATTTAGACAATAGCAAAAACAACTATATACATATATGTTGTCGCACGTGTGCGGCGTCGCGGCGATCATCCACCATCCATGCTAACGATGGGATGTGGTGTATTTCTAGCAAGATATGAAGAGACAAGGAATTCTTGTCTCTTATCAGTGAAAACATTGAATGGGAGTCGCCACCTAATATTCTGGTAACTAGGAACCCTAACTGGTATTTAGAGATCGGGTACGGAGACTGGTTGCGTAAAGGGAAG
>NW_011502640.1:16668-18132 GCF_000495115.2 Populus euphratica
AATTTGGTCCTTGGTTTTGGATTTCTTCAATTAAGTCCCTAATTGGCCATCAAACTTCAATATTTATGCAATTAAGTCCCTGATTTGACCAAATTAACTCTCAAAAATTATATTTTGACCCCAGAACTTTAATTTCTTCTAATAAAAGCCCAAATTAATTAAAAATCAAATTTTCTTGCAATCAAAACATCCATAAATTCAATTAAACCTTTATTAAAATTTAATTGAATCCATAAACATTTTATTTTGGATTTTTCTTCCTAAAATTAATTTTCTTTGTCAACAAGGTTCTCATTAGTTAACAAAATATTGCCAAATTTTAATCTTTGTAATTGTAAACCTCCTTAACTAATTTTTGACCATTTTCTGAACATTCTAACATCCTTTTTTTTTTTACTGTTATTATTTATAAATTAGTTATTATTATTATTTTTTTTAATTATTTTTTATTTTCTTATTTTTCTATATATATATATTTTTACGCGGGGACCCAAAAATGGGTCACAACACATGTTATTAGATAAAAAGTTTTAAATTTATAGTTTTATCTTACATACTTAATTCAACCTTTTTTAGAGTGTTTATGGTGTTTTAATTCTAGAACAACAATTAATATATCAAAATTAACTAAAAATATAAACAAAAGATTGAAGCTAAAAATAATTTTCAAAGTACAAGTAGCATGCAATCCCAAACTCCACCTAAACAAAACATGTCTTTATCCTTCATTTTCTAGTGTGTTAGTTATCTTTCTTACTTAAACTATTTTTTTAAGACTATATAGTTGACGTGTCGGCGATACAACCAAATGGTTTCATCTCCCTCTTCAACTGCTGCCAATGGTTTTCTTTTGTTTTTGCCTTTGGAATGATTAATGGGAGGCTGGAATGTCTTTATCATTAAAATCAATCATTCAATAATTACCTTTTATCTTCTTTTTATCTCAAATATTAATATGATGATTATATTGTATTTGAAGGTGTTTTAAAATGCACGTGTTAAATAAAAAACAAATACTAAAGAGAAAATTACTCTTTATTTATCCTTTCGAAATTTAAACTTTGAGCAAGATAATATTTTATTTTTATATTTAAAAAAATTATATTTTATATATAGAATCAACACTGTATTATTTTTTAAAAAACAAAACCAAAATATTCCTATTTTTTTCACTTTTTTCCTTTTTCTCATATCTGCTCCTCCACTCTCTTCACTTATCTTTCTATAACAATCATCTCTTCTCTCTCTTTAAAATAAGATTTGAAATAATAGAGAAAATATATCAAAAAATTATCTTTCACAATTCAATATAAATCAAAATGCTACAACCTTGATTCATAATGAAAAATGATTTTATTTCTAAAAATAAAATAAAAGTTGTGTAGACGGTTATGGTCAAAAATAATATATTTTAGATCATGATCTAGTTAGAAAAAGAATTTATATTTTTATATTTAAATTTAA
>NW_011502682.1:0-2250 GCF_000495115.2 Populus euphratica
CATTTCACACATGAAAAGCATCCACGAGGATGAGATTTTTTTTTTTAATATGGTAGGATGGTGGAAATTACAAAGGCGTTCACACAGAATTTAGTAATTAAAGCCTTGATGTATTTTTTGGAGCATCGGTGCTTCACTTTTAAGAATATTCATATGTGCCTTACTTTATAAGAATATAGTTTACTAATTGAATACTCTCGAAATCTATACAAAGTCTTCTTCCACCAAAGATGTGATAAAGTTCTAACTGAATTGGCTGAATTAATCAAAGTTTCAGATCTCTATAAGATATTAGAGAAAAGTGTTATAGGCCTATAATAGAAAATGATTAAAAATGTATTTGAAAAGAGAAAGAATGACTTCATATTTGTTGAAGAAAAGGGCATAATACTAGTTTTAGGAATCTTCATAGTGGTGTTATTTCCAAACCTCATTAGAATAATCAATTTAAAGGGAGCTACATCTTTTATTACATATGAAAACACTTAAATAAATGCCATTGCGATAATACTTGTAAAAAAAAATCTTAACACTTAACCATTGCAGTAGGGTTGTTTTACACGTGGCGATTAGTCATATAAAAACTAAAAGACCGATATTTAAAGTTAAAACCATTAGAGATAGTTAAAGAAGAAGAATGAAAGGATCTAAGTGAGAAAAATTAGAAAGTAAAACTATAAGGAATCCTACAATGAGAAGTGAAGTGGAAAGCCTCATGAATGAGAGCAATAAACTTCTTGATAAGTTATGGGTAAAGACTATAGGTTCCTCTAATAGGAGTAATTGGATATGTCAATTATACATCTGCTTTGGTTGTGAGGCAATTTAAAGGCCTATAAAATATACCAAAGATAGTCAGGTTATTCTGAAAAACATTAAGCATAACTAGTGACCATCCCCGCGAATAGTTATTCAAGGATCAATCTATTTTAGAAATTGTGAAAAAATCAAGCATGACTGAAAGCTTCTAGAATTGGTCAAGAAGGAATCAAATGGCTAAGAGATCTAGTTAATACTAAAAAGTATTAAAGGTGGAGAAATTTATCACTAGTCATCATACCCGTGACTCTTGGATTTGAACTCGAGACTTTACAAGCTATTAAATCATCTAAAAAACAAAGGACTAACAACGAGGAAGAGTTGAAAAAACAACTAAAAAAACCCCAAATGGAGGTGGGTATCTGTAAAACCTTTGAGATATCCCTCGAGGATCAAATCCTCAGTAGAGAGAAATTGAGAAAGTTTGCAAAGTAACAGCTAGAGGAAAAGGATAAGAAAATCATGTTCTTAAAGAAGTAATTAGAAGGAGAAAATGCAGTTAGAAACCAAGCTAAAAAAGAGCAAGAAAAATTGGGAACACAATAGATACAAACTAGTATTGAACTAGAGGCTTTAGAAACCAATTTCAATTATTTTTAATAAAGGGTTGATATGTTTTTAAAAACTTAAGTTGAATTAAAAAGCCATATTGAGTAGTATGAAAGGTTATACAAGAAGTATATGATACTAGAGTGAGTTGGCTGAAGAAAAAGCAAAAAAAAAAGGTTGTTGGGGTCTTCAAAATTGATTTGGATAAAATGAGAAATAAGATTAACCTATCAGAGAAGAAGATAGACAAAAAAAAAAAAGTAAATACAAAGCATTTAAAAGAAGAATGAATTACTCGAGCATCATAACTAGATGATTGACACCAACAATAATAAGTTGAATAAGAACAATATGTTCCTCTTAGAGAAGATAAGAAACATGGATGAGAAAATTGATCAAGCCTTTGTTTATGCCTGAAGAATCTGCCACAATGCCTAACAAGTTATAAGGGATGTCCATCAATATCAACAAAGCATGGCTGAGATTGATGCTTTTCTTAGGGATATATAAAACAAAGGATTTATCTTTCTCCCTATAAACGATGATGATGAGTAGACTAGATTACAAATATAAAAGTTTTCATCAAGTATTAATAAAAAGGGCTTAAACCTAACCTTATGAGCAATATCTCTTTATGATAAGTGTATTTTTATTAAGCATTGACTTATATTAGATTGTCTTAATAGTTATGAAATGATTAAGACCCTACTCGTTTAGAAGGGAATGATGGTCATATACCAATGATTGATACTTAAAAGTGTATTTTTATCAAGGTTTTATATCATCATTTTGCACTTAAAGTATCAATAACTCCTTAACTAAAGCATGTTTTATAATAATATATCTAATAATATAAGATACCTTTAATTTATGGTAAATATT
>NW_011502682.1:4523-17503 GCF_000495115.2 Populus euphratica
GTGTGGTTTCCAATTGAATAATAAGAGTTTATACTATACTTGTTTAACATACCATTAGTGGAACCTCTAACCTTGACATTTGTTATTATCATTTTTTAATCCTTACATTAATATTTCATCTCAAAGTTCTCATCTTCTTCTTCTTCTTCTTCTCCTTCTTTTTCTTTATTATTATTATTATTACTATTTTTGTTGTTGTTGTTGTTGTTGTTATAATTTGTTATTGGTCTTGCCGGGTTATTTATTACTTCGACACTCCTACACTTAGGAGAAGACATCAATCTTTTAGTCGTGTCAACCAACTCGAGGTATAACTAATCCATATCCAGCATACATCATCATATATAATCATACATCCATATGCAACATTTATGAATTATAGAATATGTATAATAGGTATTCGAAATATAGATCCTCTTTATAGAGTCTACAGTACTAGGTTTCGTAACAGAATGGAAGACAAAAAGAGAGATCACTTGGAGGCCCACTACAAAAAAAAGAGTTAGAAGATGTTAAGACTAATATAACGTGGATGACTAGTTTTCTTGAGCAACTCTTAAGAGTATAGTCTGGGAAAGGGATATCTAATTAGCAGTCAGTTATACTACCACCATGATTAGTATTTAAAAGTATATTTTTATCAAATTTTTATATCATCATATTGCACTTAAAGTATCATTAAATTCCCTAACTTAAGCATGTTTTATAATAACAAGCCTAATAATATAATATAGCTTTAATTTATGGTAAATGTTCATCTTAAATGTAGGTCTGTCACAAAAATACAAGCCTATCACATAAATAAAAGGATTAATTGATGATTTTAACTTCTGAAATTTAGAAGACAAGGAGAGGGCTAAGCTTATAAAAAAAAAGTTGGTTCAGTCCAAACTAGAACACTGTTTAGTTATTGGATCATAACTGAAGCTGTAGAACTTGGATTTAGGTCTGCTATATATGGATAAAAAGCTAAGGCATAGGCCTAAAATTTTCATAGGAGTCTAAGATTCAAAAAGGATGTTTTCAAGTTCAAATTGTAGCAACAACGGAGAAGTTTGAATATGTCCTGCAACTCAGATACTATTCAGTGTTTAGCCCATATCTCGAGTCTAGAAGTCCAAATGCACTTTTTTTTTGTTGGAAAGCTGAGACAATTTTCTAGAACTTTTATGTAAACAATCTGTTTAAATTTTGATGTTAGTAATGACGTTTTGTTCAGACAAGAAAATAAGGATTGTCACCTAGTCAAGATGTGATCACCCACTCAACAATTAGTCAACAAATCAGTAGTTCCAAATTTTAGCGTATAAAAGGAGACATTTACCATGCATTTAAGCATATTGGTTTTCAGATCAATATCATGTTCTTACTCTCTCTCTTTTGTAATGCTTAAGTTTTGCTTTCATTAATATATTGTTTAGCCTTTAATTTCATTTTCTTTACTTAATTAACTTATATTTTATTTATGTTCTAATCTTATTTACTTATGTTTTTCTTTTTTATTATGTTTAGTTAAGTTTATTATGCCAAAGTGAAAAGGTTACACTAATAGTGTAAAAATAAGTGTAGTATAAACTTAACATGAACTTTAATGTTTGATACTTACATATTTTATATTTATTATCTTATTCACTTTTAATACCTTACCTGTTAAATAGTTAATCTAGATTTATGTTATATAATACTTGATACAACAAATACTTGGCACTTTCATAACCCAATCATATGGTATAACTGATACCTATGCTATGAAAGAAACTTGATTTGTTGTTAACATAAGTTATAATCATAAATATCTGCCAACATTTACAAGTATTAGCATTATTTGAAAAAGATAACTAATGCAATATTGTTAATAATTTATAATCCGATTAGAACCTTCTTTGTATATGGTTTCCAATTAAGTAATAAAAAAAGTTTATACTATACTTGTTTGAAATACCATTAGTAGATCCTCTAACATTGACAATTATTTTATCCTTGTTGAAATACTCACATTAATCTTACATTTCAAAGTTCTCTTCAACTTATTATTATTTATAATTTATATAGTTAACTTCTTTGTGGTGTGACCTCGGTCTTGCCGAGTTTTTTATTACTTCAACACTCATACACTTAGAAAAAGATATCAATTTTTTGATCGTATCACACCACTGATAGCTTCAGTTATCCCTGGCTCACAAAATATAGGGGCAAATCCTATGGCTGAACCACAAGGAATAACAAATATTCTGATGGCTTGCCCAATTACGCCTACTCAAATGTTAGCCATAATAGATCTAACAATAGAGGAACTCCACAAAGTTAAACCCCTTGATCATTCTGATCAAGATAAGTTGGCTATCTTAGAGGAAATATTAAGGGATTTGACTTCTATGACCTAGTTAGAGCAACTGAGATATGTCTGGTATAAAATGTAATGGTGCCTAAAAAGTATAGAGTGCCAGAATTTGTAAGTTCACATGATTAGATGCCCTAATACACACTTAAAGTCATATTACAATAAAATGATAGAGGTCATACTTGATTAGATGTTGCTCATTTATTTCTTCCAAGATAGTTTGACCAGTTTTGCATTAAGCTGGTACATTACCTTAGATAACACAAGGATCAAGAAATAGAATGATCTTTTTGATGCTTTCTAGAAGTAATACAAGTTCAATATTGATATCTCCTTGGATCAGACAAGTTTAATAGTGATGGAGAAAAGCAATAAGAAAATTGTAAAGGAGTATGCTCATAGGTGGAACAACAAGGCAATGCATGTATAACCCATCTTTGTTAAAGAAAAAGATGATAACTTTATTTGTCAATACTTTCAAGTCCCCATATTATGAGCATCTGATGGGTAGCTCTGCCTAATTTTTATATGATGTTGTTATCATTATTGAGATAATAAAATAAGAGATAAAAGCTAATAGAATATCAGAACCTATTGAGAATAAGGGTTTACTTGGAAGAAAACAGATGTTGAGGTAGATAATGTAGAAAGAGGATATAAGAGCAAAAATAATTTTCAAAACTAAAATTATCAAACCCAAAGCTATCAAACCATGTCTTCCTAAATATATAATATCAACTTTGCTAATTCTGTTCCAATAAATCAACTCACTAACTCGCAAGAAAACGATGCTGAAAACAATCTAATAAAATCTTACCAAAGAAACCAAGAACAATTCTCGCCCTCACCTATCCTCTTAAAAGATATGTATTCAAAATTACTAAGCATATGTTATATGGTCACGCTTCTATATCCACTAACAACTCGCATGCATCCGTACTAGTTAAGAAAAACCTAAAAGATAAGGAGATTTTACTATGCCTCGCCCAACAAAACGCTATTCATTTAGAAATTTTTTTTTTATTTATTTTGATTTTACTCGATCAATGTTTTTTTTTTTATAAAAAAATCATCATTCAACATTGAATTTGATTTTTAGTAGGTTGTCCAGCACTCATGACACAGGTTGTGAGTTTGGCATGTTAAATCATTTGACTTATGTTTTTTCTTTTTAATTGACTATTTATTCTAATTTCATCATTTAATATTGGATTGATTGAGAATTAACTTTAATGATTTATTTTGGTTTACTTTCTATTATATTATTATAGCTTTATAACTCGAAAATAATACTTATCAAGTTAATCCAAGTTAACTCAAATAGTTTTTTATATCTTTTTTTAATTGATTTTTTTCTTTAATTTCATCAGTCAATATTAGATCGTTAAGAATTGAGTTTCATAATTTATTTTGATTTGCTTTTTATGGATTTATCTTAATCTCATAACCAGTTTCATAAGTTTTGACATGTTAACCCAAGTTAAATTTAGTTATTTTTTTTTATTTCTTATGAGGTTATATTGATCTTAAAACCCTGGTGATGGGTCCTTCAACATTGAATTTTATTTTTATTGGTTCGTTTCAGTCTCATAACTCAAGTTAAGGTTATGTGGATTGACCTAATTGACTTAATTGTTTTCTTTTCATTAATTGACCCCCTAATTTCAATATTTAATATTGTAATTTATTGAAAATTAGACTTCATGATTTATTTTATTTTACTTTTTATTAGGTTATCCTGGCATTTTAACCCGAGAATAGTGTTTAGCGAGTTAACCTGGATTGACTCAAATTATTTCTTGTGTCATTTTTTAAATGGATTTTTAAAAAAAAAAATTAATACTTCAATATTTGATTAATTAGAAATTGAGCTTTATATTTTGTTTTTATTTACTTTCTATGAGGTTATGTTAGATTAGATTATCCAGGTTAAATCAAGTCATTGTTTATTCTCTTTCTGTGAGGTTATCTATATCTCATAACCTAGATTATATGTTTGGTGGATTGACTTATGTGTTTTCTTTAAATTCTTTTAATTGATTTGTTTTTTTTAATAGCATTCTTCAACAACGTACTTATTAAGGATTGAGTTTTATATTTATTTTGATTTGTTTTTTGATGAGTTATCTCAATCTTACAACTCAAGTCACAAACTTGGCAGGTTAATTCAGTTTTTAGGTCTTTTTTTGTTACTATTTTTTTTAATTTTATCCTTCAACATTGTATTAATTAATAATTAAGTTTCATAACTTATTTTGATTTGTTTTTTATAAGGTTTCATAACTTATTTTGATTTGGTTATCATGGACTTATAACCTGGGTTGCAGATTTGGCATGTGAACTCAGAATTATCCAAGTCAATCCAATATATTTTTATCTTAATATTAAAAAAAGTACATCATCTTGAATTTTTTTTTAGTTAAATTATGATTTTACCAGTCATTCGGGTTGTCTTTGGATATGCCGAGTGAATTATTTCACATCGAGTCAATCTCACATTGTTTAAATTTCTTTTCCACTAGAAAAAAGAATTAGCAACTAAATATATTTTTTATATTAAAAAAATATTTGACTCGAGCTGTAGCACAAGTCAATAATTTAGTTAGATTCTAATTAAAATCATGAAGCATTCATATATCTTGATTAGCTTTATTAACCAAATGGATGGCTCGCACTACACTACAAAGCAACTTAATTTTTTCTCCAACATAGGATGCCAATGCAATATCAACATTCTTATAAAAGCAAAAAAAAAAAAGACTCGAATCATTAACTCGATTAGGTTCCATATACTTGGCTAATTTGATAACATGAGTAAAAAAATACAATGATGATAAATAAAGTGAAAAAAAAACAAAAAAAGCTTAAAAAAATCTAACCCAAACCTATCCAAGTTAGCACACTAAATACACGACTTGATTATGACACTAGGTTAACCCTACTAAAAGCAAATTGAATAAATTCATTATGCTCAATTATCAAACAACTTAATGTTACACAGTTAAAATAAAAAAAAACAAATTAAATAAAAAAAATGGAAAAAAAACCCAAGTCGAATAAGGTTAGCATAGGCATAAGATTACGCAAACCTCTTAGAAAAGAAAACAAATGTATAATTGTTAATTCTCAATCAAGTAAATATTGATGATTGAAATTAAAATAAAAATTAATTTAAAAAAATCAAATATTGAAGGATCTTATCTGCTAACGAGAAAAAATTTAAATAAAAGTACAATAACCTCATGAAAACTAAAATGATGAAAAAGGTTAGAAAATCAATTCCTAGCAAACAAAATATTTAAGGATGAAATTAAAAAAGAAAAAAAATCCAAAAAAGGTCTAAAAAAAAACTAGAGTCCATCTGATTTATCATTCAAAACCTGTAATGTGGTTATGATATCGAGATAATTTATTGAAAAAAATAAAAGTATGATTGTCAATTCTGAATCAATCAACTATTGATGATTAAAATTAAAATAAAAAATCAAATGTTGAAGGATCTTATCTGATAATAAAGAAAAAATTAAATAATAATGCAATCACCTCATAGAAATTAAAATGATGAAAAAGCTTAAAAGATCAATTCCTAGAAAGTAAAATATTTAAGAATAAAAATAAATAAAAAAGTAAAATCCAAAAAAGATAGAAAATAAACAACAATTAGAGTCCATCTGATTCAACATGCAAAATTTGTAACTTGGTTACGACACCACGATAATCTTGTTGAAAATAAATTGAATAAAACTATGAAACTTAATTATTAAACAATCTAATATTGAAGAGGAGGATAACTCAAGCTATTTTTGAAAAAATAAATCAATGAAAAATCCAATAGAAAGCAGATAAAAATAATAATATAATTTAATCTTTAATTAAATAAATATTAAAAAATAAAACTGAAAAATATTAAGTTAGAAAAAGGGAAACAAAATGAAACAAACTTGGAATAATCTTTCAAATTTCTAATCAGTGAAATCCTAGATCTGGACTAAATGAAGAAACTTAATTCTCAACCAATTTAATATTCAACGGTAAAATTAGAAAAAAATAATAATTTAAGAAAATTTTTAAAGAAAAAAAAATATCAATCAAAACAAAAGGAATTAAATATGATAGGGAAAAAACTTGGATGATAAAATTATATAAAAAAATAATTTTAAAAATTAGCTCAATTAAAACAAATAATAATAAAAAGAATAGAGATCAAATATGATACATGGAAAAAATTAAAGGATGATAAAATTAAAAAAAACTATAATTTTTTAAATTATTTTATTAAAAAATAAATAATAATTAAAAAAACAGAAATCAAGTCCATAAAAAACAATTTAACATCTACATTGAGATTTTGAAGGGTAAAACATAAAAATTACTAAAAAGAAAAAAAATCCATTAATACCATATTAAAGATCCGCCATGCATACCCAAACTATATATCATGGATTAGCCACCACTATGATTTAAACATGACCGTAAAAAGCAATGTTTGGTAACCGAATATCTTTGCATTACACTATAGAGCAGCTTATTTTTTTCTCCAACATAGGATGCCAAGGCAATGTTAACATTCTTATAAAAGCAAAAAAAAAAAAAAAGACTTGAATCATTAACTCGATTAGGTTCCATATGCTTGGCTAATTTGATAACATGAGTAAAAAATACAATGACGGTAAATAAAGTGAAAAAAAAAACAAAAAAACCAAAAACAAGAAAAGCTTAAAAAAATCTAACCCAAACCTATCCAAGTTAGCACACTAAATACACGACTTGATTATGACACTAGGTTAACCCTACTAAAAGCAAATTGAATAAATTCATTATACTCAATTATCAAATAACTTAATGTTAGACAGTCAAAATGAGAAAAAAAAATAAATAAAAATAGTGAAAAAAAGCTCAAGTTGAATAAGGTTAGCATAAGTATAAGATTACGCAAACCTCTTAGAAAAGAAAACAAAAGTATGATTGTTAATTCTCAATCAATTAAATGTTGATGATTGAAATTAAAATAAAAATTAATTTAAAAAATCAAATATTGAAGGATATTATCTAATAACGAGAAAAAACTTAAATAAAAGTACAATAACCTCATGAAAATTAAAATGATGAAAAAGGTTAGAAAATCAATTCCTAGTAAACAAAATATTTAAGGATGAAATTAAAAAAGAAAAAAATCCAAAAAAGGTAAAAAAAAAAAAAAAACTAGAGTCCATCTAATTTAACATTCAAAACTTGTAACGTGGTTATGATATCGAGATAATTTATTGAAAAAAATAAAAGTATGATTGTCAATTCTGAATCAATTAATTGTGATGATTAAAATTAAAATAAAAAATCAAATGTTGAAGGATCTTATTTGATAATAAAGAAAAAATTAAATAATAATGCAATAACCTCATAGAAATTAAAATGATGAAAAAGCTTAAAAGATCAATTCCTAGAAAGTAAAATATTTAAGAATGAAAATAAATAAAAAAGTAAAATCCAAAAAAGGTAAAAAAAAAAAAAACAACCAAAGTCCATCTGATTCAACATGCAAACCTGTAACCTGGTTATGATACCATGATAATCTTGTTGAAAATAAATTGAATAAAACTATGAAACTTAATTATTAAACAATCTAATATTGAAGAGGAGGATAACTCAAGCTATTTTTGAAAAAATAAATCAATGAAAAATCCAATAGAAAGCAGATAAAAATAATAATATAATTTAATCTTTAATTAAATAAATATTAAAAAATAAAACTGAAAAATATTAAGTTAGAAAAAGGGAAACAAAATGAAACAAATTTGGAATAATCTTTCAAATTTCTAATCCGTGAAATCCTAGATCTGCACTAAATCAAGAAACTTAATTCTCAACCAATTTAATGTTCAAAGATAAAATCAGAAAAAAATTAATTTAAAAAAATTTTCAAAGTGAAAAAAAATGTCAATCAAAACAAAAAGAATTAAATATGATAAGAAAAAAACTTGGATGATAAAATTACAAAAACAATTCAATTTTAAAAATTAGCTCAATTAAAACAAATAATAATAAAAATAATAGAGATCAAATATAATATATGGAAAAAATAAAAGGATGATGAAATTAAAATAAAAACTATAATTTCCTAAATTGTTTTATAAAAAAATAAATAATAATTAAAAAAACAGAAATCAAGTACAAAAAAAACAATTTAACGTCTACATTGAGATTTTGAAGGGTAAAACATAAAAATTACTAAAAAGAAAAAAATATCCATTAATACCATATTAAAGATCCGTCATGCATACCCAAACTATATATCATGGATTAGCCACCGCTATGATTTAAACATGACCGTAAAAAGCAATGTTTGGTAACCGAATATCTTTGCACGCGCTGCTTGGAAAGTACAGTATCGTCTACATTTTTACATGAGCGTTGCATGCTTAAACCTTTTTTATAATATTTATGACTTTGAAATTACCAAATAACCCTAAGTGAGTGCACACATAATTAGGAAAGAAAACATAATGAACTTATAAAAATACCTCGGAACCAACCTTAAATTTTTTTTTATTTTAAAATAAATCCCCTCACTTCACTGTTCTAAGAAAATAAAAGGATGAAAAAAAATTTTGTGCAAGTATAATTTTTTTATTATGCTTTTACTATGTATAGAAAAGATATAATTGTATTATAGAAAAAATATTGAAAGATAAAAAGCTTCTGGGTAAAAGTTTTTTTTTTCAAGGGTAATAAACTCAATTTATTATGCTATAAAAATATATGTAAACTAATTTATATAAATTAATTTTGTAATACCCAATGAATCTTCTAGAAAAAATGATTTCACCTTCGATAGCAATTATTGTTAATTTTTTATGGCATCAGGCCATGGAGAGTCGGCTTGGCGTGAGAGAGCATATTCAGCTATAGTGAAAGGAGTGTCCTCTGGAGGGAGATGAAGAGGGGGTCTCATGCTATGGAAAATCTTTGTTATGGGGTTGAATCCACACTGTGGATCGATTGGGGAGTTGGTTTGATCCATGTTTGATCAAGTTTTACGTTGGTGTTTTAGTACTGGAACAATGGGGTTGATTGGAGATCAATCACTGATCATCACCTACAGGTTGAAGAATTTCAGTGGCCGGCAGCAGATTGTCATGTTCTTGAACATGCAGGGTACAAGTAAACGTAAAAAATTGATGAAATAATATCTTCTAGAAACAAATTCTTATCATGTTTGTGAAAAACCACATTTAATAAATATCATAATTTTAACTTAACCAATCGGCCCAGTCATAATTGTCACTAAAACTAGTCATTTGATTCTAAAAATAACAAGAAAGACCTTAAAAATGCTAAAATCAAAAGGCTCTCAGCTAGATTTTTAATATCTAAAAAACCAACAATTTTTATAATGATATATTAGATATAATAAGATAAATAATATTTAATATTTTTTTTTAAATTTAAGTGTAATCCAATGATCAAATAAAAAATAATAGCCCTTTTAATTCGTTATTTTACTCTGGCACAACCATATCCCATCTTGGTCTTAAACATGTCACACTAGTTCATAAATATATTAGTCCATTCATGTAATGTATTTGAAACAGATCTTTTTTAAGTTATGGTAGATCTATACCTGACCACTCAATATCATAAGTTTGACTACATTATTGACATTGAAAACAAAGAATAACTATTGTGTGAATAATAATGTTTTGAGATTTTAATTTGAATTTATTTTTTATTCTAAAAGTTGGATTAAAATATATATTTTGATTTATAAATATATTTGGAATAAAAAGGTTCATAAAATTATAGGTTTTATATGAAACGATCAACTAGTTAATACAATTGGATTCAACCAGTCAACCAATTGAGCTAGATTATTGAACTTTCACCTAGTCACACTTTTAAAGCCTGACAAGATGAAAGTGTTATTTCACCAATTTTTTTCAAATGGTGTTATTCCACCAATAGTTTATGTTTATAGTTCTAACTAGTATATTGGCCCCTGCTCCGCCAGGGGTTGGATCAATTTAAAAACAATATTAAGAGCATAGAAAATTTTTTAATAGTGTTATTAACCTAACCAAATGGGTTAATTTTAAAACCTCTTAACTCAATTCTTTATCTAACTTAAGTTATTATTAAATGGTGTGAGAGCTAGCTCGACTTAAATTAATTGATTTTATAGGTTTAATTACAACCTTAATGATCGATAAGAACATGACTTACCTTTTAGAAACACTTCAAGATGTTAATTGTTTTAAAACATATTAAGATAATAATTAACATCGCCTCTCTACAACTAAGGTTATGGACTCTATTAGATTCAATAATACTTTTTACAAAAAATTTTATTTAATTATATGATAAAAATATATACTCATAAAATTAAGCACCAACTTAAAAATAAACATTTAATTGAGAAAATTATCCCTAGAAAAAAAACAAAAATCAATAATGCAGTCCATTTCCCAACAATTCCAATATTAAGAGAAAAAATAAAAAAAATAAATTTAAAACAATTAAAAGATCAAAAATAGAAAAAGCATAATCTATCAAAGGGTGAACTCATCAAACTTGTGAGTTGGGTAAGTCAGGCTAGTGCGCCTGACACGACCAAAAGATTGATGTCTTCTCCCAAGTGCAGGAGTGTCGAAGTAATAAATAACCCGGCAAGACCGGGGTTAAACTATTGGGAGGTTAATTCTACAAATTATAAATAAAAATAATACAAAAACAACAACAACAACAACAACAACAACAACAACAACAACAACAACAACAATAATAATATTGATTTGATGACTAATTGATGAGTGGGTGGCCAACTCTTGACTTGGTGATAATTTTTATCTTCTCTTGTCTGCCCAAAACGTCATTGATAACGTCAAAATTGAAGTTACTTGAAAACATGAAAGTTGTAGGAAATTATCTCAGCTATCTTGTGTAAAACATTCAGCTCATTTGGACTTTTAGAACTCTATATATGGCCAAAATACTGAACAGTGCTCAGGTTGGAGGACAAATTCAGACTTCTTTGTTGTTGCTATAATTTGGACTTGAAAATTGCCTTTTTAGAACTTGGGCTCCATATAAAAGTTGTAGGCCTATATCTTACCTTTCCATCCATATAAAATGGACCTAAATCTGAGTTCTATAGCTTCAGATATGACCCAATTACCGAATAGTGTTATTATCATTTTTTTTCTTTTTTTTTTCTTTTTTTTTCTTTTTTTCTTTTTCTTTTTATTTTTTTTATTATATAAAATCTCTTTCCCTTAGTTGTTACCTTTAACTAAAGAACATAAATAATGTAATAATCCAATATGCAACCCACAATCATATGTTAAAGTGTGTGTGTGTAAATTAAGGTTTAAGAATACATGTTAAATAAGTATATGAGCAGAATTAAGTGATAATAATGCGAGAGTTTGTAAACCTGAATATTTCAAGAAGTATTATAATAGACCTTGTTAAAAATAGTTACTAAGTTGCGTCTCAAGAGTCACTTTAACAAAAAAAAAACTCCTTTACTCCGTCATCCTAGTAACAACAATGGTGTATATGCTTTATGAAATGGAAAACAATTTTTTTATTTTTTTATCAACTACTACCCTCTCCCCCCAACCAAAACGAGACATTGTTCTCAATGTTCTAAGGTAGAAAGATAGAGTATAGAAGATATCACCTAAAATAACGAACACTGACAAATCTGAAACACACTGAAATAAAAATAAGAAATAACAAAACACAATAATAAAACCAAAAGACATAAATATTCACAAACGAAGGCTCAAATCCAATCTAAGATTTTTATGACTTTCCTTAGTTGACAAATTTATGTGACTCATGGAGGGATCAATTATAGGAATGAAGGATTGTAGTTGGTCAATTAATTGTTCAGTAGTAGCAGCAGAGATTATGATTTGTCGTGTAGAAGATGTTAGAAATTCTTGTTCCACAGCATGATTAAGAAAAGATAACAACTTATCATAATAACCATTAACATTTAACAAACCTATGGGTTTATGGTGAATGTGCAGTTGAGCCCAAGAGAAAATATGAAAGATCTCTTCCAATGTGTCTAGACCACCTGGTAAAGCAATGAACGCATCAACATGGTTAAACATTGCATTCATTCGAGCCGACATTGTGGAGACCTGAAGTTCCTCTCCAATTGTTTTTCCAATGATGTCCCCTTGTGCTAAAGCTTCGGGGACGACCCCTAAAACTTGACTACCTCCAAAAATTACAGCTATTAACACACCTCCCATTAACCCAAGACTACCTCCCTCATACACTAAATAAATCTTTCTCTCAGTTAGCACTTGACCAAGATGATTTGCTAATTCTAAAAACTCCTTTTCTTTCCCAGGACTAGATCCACCGTAAACACCAATATTTCTTATATGATGACTTGAGGAACTTTCCATTTCTACACACTTCTGTATTTGTTGAATGTATGGGTTGAGTAGAAATAAAATAAAGGAAGAGAGGGTTTTATAGATGAAAAATTAGAAAGGCAATCATAACACCTATATGTAGGTCAGCTGGAGTCTAACACTCTCTCTCGCTCTTTTTATTTATTTATTTATTTATTTACTTTTGAAAAAACATGGTGGGCCAATAAAATCTATTTTGAAAGATTTTT
>NW_011502679.1:0-1696 GCF_000495115.2 Populus euphratica
GTTTCTGAAATTTAAACTTATTGTCAGTTTTTCATAACAAACTCTCATAGCAGACTTTCCTTCAGTCAGATGAACTAACATTTTGTGATTTTCAATATATTTGTCATATGTCCCATCGAGAATGTAGGAGAGTCTATTAGGAGGGTTTGTTAGGAAAATAACATTTTTTCAAACTAAATCTCAGGATCAAAATAGATGAGAGCAGTGACATGGATCATTTTTCTCCATCAATTGTATTTGGGACCAATTCATTGTGAGCTACAGTGGTTCTAAATTATTTTTTACCACTTCAATCAATGCTTTTCGTTTTTTGGTCTACCACACCCTATATCCACAATATTACTTGCACATTACAGGAATATCAATGATTTGGATAGTCCAAAACATATCAAATCATTAGATCCTATTCCCTTATATATATATGTGCATTAAATTAGGGTATATATTTACTATTATTTCCATTCTTTTCTGCCGCATATGAATTCTTATTATTTTCTGACCTTGGGGTAAAAAAGAGAGACTAATTTGGTTCAATCATATGTTTTGTTTGGTACTGTGCAAGAAAGTCTCCATATGCACTTTCTACTTCAATTTTGTCATTTTCATTGAATATGAATTAGTGGGGTGGAAACACATGGAAGGACCACATAAGAAATTAGCAGGACAGCAGCATGGTGGAGGCTGTCATAAACAGCATCATTAGGATGCATTATAGAGGCAGCTATGAGGATATGTTAGTAACCTTTATGTGATACGTTGGTGGAATCACCTGTTCTTGTTACTGGAATCAGGTTTTAATCAGGTTTTCCTTCTACAAGAGGTAAAAGCTTTGGTATCAATTGCAGGATAAAGTTCAAGGTTTATGGCCATTATGGGTGCTGTATTGTAAACAGTATCGTTGGGGTTTTTCTTCTGTATATTAGGCTAATTGATGAGATTTGATGACTGGGCTTTTTAAGGAAAACTGTAGAGGGCTTCATGAAGTAACAAATTTATCTGAAACTTGATTGCTTGCAAAATAAACTGAGTGACACACTTGTCAGACAATCCAAAATAAAGCTAGAAGTTTCTGAAACTTATGTAAAATTGATCTCTTTTATATTTAAAAGTGATTGCAAACATCTGCATCTAGAGTTTTGAATTGTTCTTAGCGTTTTGCAAGGATTTGGTTCCTTATTGAAAACTAAGAATTTAACTCCTAAACTAACTTATAACTATTCTGAGTTTATGAATGAAAAGAGCATTGGAACTTTAAGATATTGATACGTGGATTTAATATTTCACTGAACAAAATCTAGTCCATACCCAATAAAATTTAAAGTTGACTCATAAAATAATAGCCAGTTTTAATGAAGCTAAATCTAATTTACCTCAACTGAAAATCAGATCAAGGTTGCTAATTCAACAATACCATGAAGGTGTGCATTGGCCTTACATTGACTTTAGGGTTTAGAATGTTCTGTTTGCTCATCTATGAGCTCCTTGAGTTGCAGTTCTCATGCTTTTCAGTTCTGAAAACCAAATAGAATTGTTGTTGCTCATTTGTGGTCAAAGAATCTAGGTTTTACCAAGTCAATGGTGTCTCTACCCTGTTGCAAGCTTGCTCATCACCACTAAGGGATGGTTGCTTGATTTTTTTTGCCAGCTTTCTCAACAGATTGCCTTTTGTTGCCAGCCACCCCCCTCCCTCCCCCCC
>NW_011502679.1:1720-17545 GCF_000495115.2 Populus euphratica
CCTCCCCCTCCCCCTCCCCCTCCCCCAAGTTCATCCACTTGCATGTGTATCGCCCTGAGGTTGAATTAGTTACTATCTTTCACCAGTCATGCATAGTGAGTTTGTTCCAGTGAAAGATATGCTATTTTCAATATGATTAAATGAGCACTGCCAGGATGTTATATCTGGATGTTTAGAGAAAAATAGCATATTGAATTTTGTGCTTGCTAAATGGAACTTAATTTAATGTGGACAGGAAATGGAGACGGTTCAAAAGGAAGTAACTCTCCTGATGGGAACAAAGCCAATGACTTTGCTTCCCAAAAATCTCATAGGGTAAACTTTGATTGGAGAGAGTTTAGGGCAAATTTATTTGCTCAGGAGAAGGTGAACGTTCTTTACTTATTGGGCTATATATCTATTTTATTTTGAATGTTATAGTTACAAAGCTCTAGAAAAATGACTTTTAAATGTTATTAGCACTCTGTTCAACCTGTTATTTGTCATCCTGGTAGTAGATCTTATGATGGTCCAGGGTAGCAGCATTAATTCCTCTTTGATTCTACCCTGTGTAGCTTGTTCATGAATGAGCTGTTCCCTGTAACAAAAAGAAATCGATTTCATGTAAGTAAATTCTGATCTGCTGGGTTCTCACTTCTCACATAGAGGCTCTGGCATATCAGAAAAAGGCAAGTAACTTAATTGAAATGGGAACCACTTTATTTTATTTTGTATGTTCCTTCCCTGTTTCTATGAACAATTGGAAAACGCTGAATTTCCCTTGAGCTCATGACATCTGATGTAGTCAGGTCAACAAAATTTACCTACAGCTTATCATCAAGTTCTTTTGTCCCTTTTTACCCCTTCTGAAAGAAACAGTGCTGTTTTGTAGCTATGATGGGTCTTGTAATTGAGGTCGACCAGATGAAGCCATAAAGATGTATGGCTTCCTATCAGATTGGTTTATTCACATAGTGACGAGTTGAAGATGGACTCCATGTCCTCACACCATGAAAAATAAGATAATTAAATTGATGATGTTTAAATCTATGCTGTATAGACTTCAAAATTTACACTTGTAATGTTTTCACAGGCAGGGAAGGCAGAATCTGATGCTCACAACCAAACTGGGACACCCCAGGAGTCAAAACCCCTTGGCCTGAAATGGGCCCACCCTATTCCTGTACCTGAGACTGGCTGTGTCCTTGTTGCCACAGAAAAACTTGATGGAGTTCGAACCTTTGAAAGAACTGTCGTTCTTCTCCTCAGATCTGGAACCAGACATCCACAAGAGGGACCTTTTGGAGTTGTCATAAACCGCCCACTTAACAAGAAGGTCAGGCACATGAAGCCCACTAATATGGAATTAGCCACCACTTTTGCTGATTTTTCTCTTCATTTTGGGGGACCCCTCGAGGCAAGCATGTTTTTATTAAAAACAGGGGAGAAAACAAAGCTTGAAGAGTTTGAAGAGGTAATTCCTGGCCTGTGTTTTGGTGCTAGAAACAGTTTGGATGAAGCTGCAGCACTTGTGAAGAAAGGGGTGCTGAAGCCTCAGGATTTCAGATTCTTTGTTGGTTATGCTGGGTGGCAGCTAGATCAGTTGAGGGAGGAGATTGAATCAGATTATTGGTATGTGGCTGCATGTAGTTCTAATCTGATTTGTGGGGGTTCATCAGGTTCATCATCAGAAAGTTTATGGGAGGAGATTTTGCAGCTAATGGGTGGTCATTACTCGGAACTAAGCCGGAAGCCTAAGCGGGATGTGTAGGTAATTATTATGAGCCATCGGTGTTCCCCAAATCAATAAACCATTCCTGAAGCTATAGCCAGATATATAACTAAGGTAATGAAGTTAAATGTACAGAAACTCACATCTTTGTTAATTAGAATCTCTTTTTTCTCCTCTCATTTCCCCTTAAAAACCCAGAGAATTATGGCTCTTTTATGTTACAGTGATTATTTAAGAAAAAGTTAAGCTGGTCTTTTTGCTGTAAGAAATACATCTGTAAAAATTTTCGGGTGAAAGTAGCCGTAGGCCTAAGGGCTGAGCATTGTGTTCATAAAAGAAAATCTGGAATTGAAGTGCCCACCACTCTCAACTTCCCGTTTAAGCCTGGCAAGCATATGCACTAATCAATTCACCTGTAAGCTTTGCTATGCAGATTGATAGTACTTAAATGTACTTTTGGAGCTCAGATCGCCACCTATTCACTGAACTTTTTCCTAAAGAAAATTCTGTGTCAGTGGTACGGTTGTCAACTCTTGATCTTTTGAAAAGTTGCCTGCATCGATTGTCATCCCCAGTTAAATTGAGCAAAAGCAAAGAATGGCGAGTGTGAAACTGCTTTAATTTCCCCTTTGTCAACGGGCCTGAACATGAAACTGCCGACAGACAAATGTCCAAACTAGAAGCAGCCGGAATGAATTTATTTCTGTTCTAACCATTTCAGCAGTGATTTGAAAGATAAATTGGATACTTGACTACGTCTGAATACCGTATCTACTTATCAATCAACAACACTATCCACTATACAGAACAAAGTCCTACCTCTTTATGTATTTTCAAATAAATACAAGAACAAACCTCCATCCTTTTCTCCGTTAAAATGCAAGTTTACTTCAAAACGGCGTCTCACAATCCCCACTCTATCCCAGTGAAGCTCCAGCAGCACATCACATATGCTTTGTTTGATGGCATGGACAGACCCTTCTGACTGGAGGGTAAATTGTTCTGCAGGGTGAGGAGAAAGACACCAAAAGGATGCTGCCTTAAGGCATGATGGAGAAGAATTACCCTTTGTGTCATCTGTTATGATGTAGCTGCTTATAAACGTCAAGGTTATCTTTGGTCCCCGATTTCTCGAGACGTGCTTTACGCACAGCCTGCTGGATCTGTCTCTCGTGCTCTTTGAGTATTTCTTCCATGTTTCCCTCAGGAGGCATCAATGGTCCAGAGTAATGGATCCTGTTTTTCCTGGGAACAAACCCCTGAAACCAGATTTTCTTTTTTGTCAAATGATCAGGCATAACACAATAGCAGTTCAAATTAACACAGAAAAAGAAGGATGAAAAGCTACGTGGGGAAAAATGGAGAGTAAAGAAAGAAATATGCACTGTCAAATTTGAATGTCTGACATGCTTGTAACTAGGGTAACATACTATCTAAAACTTGCAATTTGTTTCGAAATCCACAGCTATCAATTGTATTGTAATGCATAAAACTTCAACTCCTATTGCTGGACAAGAGTTTGCTGGTAGCGGAAACAATATGAAGAGTCTTAAAATTATGGCAATTTTTCTCGAACTGTTCTCCATGAGTAAATAGCTTCCTTGCACATCAAAATCCATATTCATATATAAGGGTGGCAGTTGGATGAATGTATCCGTTATGATTTTAACATTTAACTTTGTTGAATATAGAGAAACAAATTTGAAAGATTGACGAAGGTGGATGATTCTTTACCGCTGAAGAATCTATGCTAGGAGCTCTTTCCTTCTTCTTAAGGGAGGAGCTAGATATCTCTCCTGATTGCGACATGCGAGATTTATTTGACCTCAATTCTGGATTATTTTCTGTACAATCTACACTCTTATTTAATGACAATCCTACTGCAGAATGGTGAATCACTGAAGCAGAATGCTTGAGACTATTCTTCTTCGATACTCTAGGAGGCTCAAATCGGAAGCTAGAACTTCCATCCTCCGGGATATTATATTTATAACTGCTACATATAGTTTTTGGCTGTCCCTGAGCAGTGAATTCTGAAGTGGGAGCTTTCTTAGTATCTCCTGAACCCCTTCTAACAGATTCTGGTCCTCGTCCTTTTACTGCCTCTGCTTTTTGCCTGAAATTTAAAATTAAAATGTGTATTCAGAATGTTGTTTAAGATTAAATTCGTACTGTTATCGTGTCATACCTGATTGAATTTATTTTACTTGTGAAATTGCTAATGAGCGTTGTGTAAGATAAAATTTTCCCTCAAGATGTTATGATAATGTTACTTGTCACGTACCTTCTTGCTTCCTGATCTCGCATCTTGGCATCCAGTTCCTTGCTTGGAGGATATTTTGGTAGACTAGATGGATCAGACGGGAGGGGTTCTATTCTAAAGAACTGTAAGTTAAAATTTCAATAATAAATAAATCCATCTAACTCAATCCACTGCTAGCAGGTCCAAACACTCTTCAGAGGCAATCAGTTCATTATAACATTTGCATTTTCATTTCATCAAGCCAAATTCAGGAAACAACCAGTACTAGTGCTGTCTTTATGCTATGTTCAGAATATAAGATCAAAATATTTTAAACCGAAAAAATCAATTCTATAGGTTTAAGTAAGCTTTTCACAAGAAAATGGTTTGCGAGTCAACTATGTTGCCAGCAATTTTTTTGTGTCTGCTGGAAGGTATATGATTATAAATTCATACCATAAGTTTGATGTTCATGACTCCTTATGCAGATTGCATGAAGAAGAATATGATAGGAATCTGGTCTAAAATTAAATAAAACATTAGAAATAATTACTTCACTTCGAAGAGCTGAAGTGGCTGATCCTCTATCTTGTGGTTCCATTGACAGGAGCTTGTCAACAAGTGTCAAAGCTGAAGGAGGGAAATTTTTGAATGTCTCAGCAATACGGCGGATGTAAGGTTGCTGAGGCTTGAAACTAGTTGCATGTGGAAACTTTTTTTTCGTCCAGTAGGCCTCAGAGGGCGAGCCACAAAGCTTAAAAATCTTATGCATTTGCTCTACCTGTAATCATTAAGATGATAGTTCGTAAGAGCAAATACAATTCTGTGGACTGATGATAGATAGAAATCACAATGTCTTCTGATTCTCTGTAGGTGGTCCAAAGTCATGCATTGGGAAATAAATGGCACAGAGACACATTTTCTTATGATAATTTCCCGTAGGTGCTTAAATGACCATCTTCAACTTCTGTGAAGATATGAAAACGATGTAGACCATAGAAGGAAGTTGAAGATTCCAAAGCATAGAAGACTTGTAGTGCTTGTTGCCTAGTATTGGCTAAGATGCAAGTAAGATAACCATATATGCAAATGAGCTTACTTCTGTTCTTCCAGGCATGATAGGCTTGCCAGTGAATAATTCAGCAAGAATGCAGCCGGCACTCCACATATCAATAGCAGGTCCATACTCTGTAGCACCAAGCAAAAGCTCCGGTGCCCTATACCAAAGAGTTACTACGCGACTTGTTAAAGGCAGACTCTGATCGGGCTGATAAGAAGTTGCCAGACCGAAGTCTGCAATCTTGAGAACTCCATCATTGTTTATTAGAAGATTTGAGCCCTTGATGTCTCGGTGCAAGACACCGTGTTTATGGCAGTGTTCAAGTCCACGTAGAAGTTGTTGCATATAGCACTTTATCTGCAAGCACGAGTAATTTCCTTGTAAGACTTAGACATGAATGGCAAGTTGATAAGTTATATGACTTCCATGGTAGCAGAAACTAAGAGAAGCCATTTTCCAAATATGGAAAAAATCATAAAATTGAACAGATAAGATCATTGGTACCTGAGCTTCTGTATACTTGATGCTAGGATTTGCTGCAAGCCCAGCAAGGTCATGTTCCATATACTCAAAGACAAGGTACAAGCTCCCTGACATCCTCGAAGTGACTATTCCTTCGAGTTTCATAACATTCAGATGGTCAAGCCTGCGCAAAATAACGATTTCCCTAGCCATGAAACGGACACTTTCCGGATCCATATTGACAAACCGCACCTTCTTCATTGCTACAATTTTTCCAGTTTCAAGGTCACGAGCCTTGAATACAGTGCTGTAAGTTCCTTGTCCAATCTGCACAACATTTCGTTTGAAAAGCAATACATAAGAAGACCTTAAAATGTCGACATGATACAATCTAGACTGTGTCTTGATCTCCCTCGTGTTTTCTTACTAGAAATTAACTTTGCCTGCACTTACGCAACTAACAGACCAGTATAGTAAAGATTTCCTTAAATCAGAATTTCTGCTCCATAAACGAGTCTCATTTTACAGGACTGATACAGCTCTTATATAAATGATTGTCTTCTTCTTCTCTAGCATCTTAACATTTTATCTAATCTTTCTTGCATTAATTTGGACTGATAGTAATACCATTTATTTCCTTCTAGTGCTTTCATACGATTATTTTCGGAAGCACATAATAATATTATCCTAATGCTAAATGTTAACAAGAAGAGATGCTCCATGTTGCAGTTTTGTTCCAACCAAACAATGAAATAAAACCCTGACAGTCATCGAAAATAAATTATTTCATGTCACGTTATCTAATTCAACAGGCAAGTAAACATAAGTTTTACAAACTGAACCTTGTCTAGCTTCTCAAAAGAGTCTGCTCTTCGAGGCAGCCACCCTTTGACGGCTTCTCCAGCAGCTGCTGTTAACCATTGTGGCCATGCTTCCGTTTCAGCGGAAGGACGCATGCTAATCATCATACTAATGATACGTGGTTGGTCATCAATGGACTCTGAATCCATTGCTACCGATCCATGACGGCCTTTCTTCTTCTCATCAACAAGTTTCGTTTTCTTTCCTCCTCCTTCCAATGAAACAATAACATTCCCAACATGTTCCTTCGACAGATGACGAGCATCTTTTCGGCCAAGAACATCTACCAGAATCTCTTCTCTAATGAATATTGTGGGAGCAACCAATTGCACAGAAGACTTACCCACCTCTATCTGCCTTTCATTCTTATTGATATTTACATCTTCTTCTGCAGCTCGTTTTGAGCAAATGCTGCCCATAATCTCACCTCAAAAATCACCTTCTATCCTGACAGAAACCCTTCAAAAAATGCCTAAACCACCACCACCCTTTGCCGTATTGCTGCAATGAAGTAAATGGGCACCCTTGCATTTATGCTGGGAGCCCAAGTTTACCATTTTTGTCATCTCCCGAATCAACGGAGCATTAAAAGATCGACAAATATCTCAACGTGTTTGCTCTTAAGAACCAAGATTTGTTTTTACCATCTTAGGAAATACAATCCCTCTATGCAAGCTTACAAGACATTGGGCAAAACACAGGAGCACAGAATTTCCAAATGAGAATGATGTTGTTGATATCAAGAAAGCTATAACAAGAATATCAAAGACAAGATTAAAGATATGAATGCGAAATAAAGACAATTCAACAAAATCCAAAGAACTGATTGTAAAAGAGTTTCAGACAAGGGAAATAAATCTATAATGCAGGAATCCTGGCACGTCGTTCTGGGTTACAGTTATTTTTTTCCCTCCTTAATTGATTAAAAAATTAAATTCCTAGTTTTCCTTTCTTTTTTTGGTGACTTTTAGCTCAGTAGAGATTACAGACAAAAGGGTGGATATTAATGGAAAATAGAAAGATTTTTCTTAAGAATATTAAAGATAAGGATGTTTTGAAAGAGGAACACAAGAAGGTTTGTGGAACTGGATAGTCCCTGAAAGTGCGAGAGGTCAAAGATTTTTGGGACTTGACAGGTTCTGTGTGTGATTTTTCAGTTTTCCTGCTAGCCATCGCCATTAAATATATTCAACAAGTTGTCAATTTTATTATGTTTTATTTAAGTAGATTTTATTTCTTTTAAAATCTCAGTCCGTTTCAAAAATGCAATCTAAATTCAGCTCGGAATATTTCGATTTCTTTCCTGTTATTCTGTTTTGGTTGAATAATATTTTTGTGAAAGAAAAAATAATTTTTTCTTTAACATTATTGATTGAATAATAGATTTTATAATTTTTTATAATTTATTTTTTATTTGATTATTTTAGTTTTATAATCCATGTAATGAATTTAGTAATTTAATTTAATTAATTTAATTTTTTATTTATTTTTTTAATTTTATCATTCAACATTTTAAATATTTGACTGATTATAAATTAAATTTTATTTTTTTTATTTTTTTTATAATTTAAATTACGAGTTTTATAATTTAACCCAAATAAATTTAGATCATTAATTTTATTGTGTTTTTATTTTAGACTAATTTTTTTTTAATTTTATTTTTTAACAATGAATTTATTGAGAATTTAGTTTTATAATTTATTTTTATTTATTTTATTTTAAATTATTATTATCTCATCATTTGGGTATCATTTGGGTGATAGATTTGAACTAAGATTAACTTAATTCAATCCAAAATATTCTAAACTTAACTTTTTTAAATATTATTTTAAATTATTTTATTCAAATTATATTTTTATCAGTTATTTATATTGCTTTTAAACCTATTAAATAATTGAATTATAGTGATTTAACTTATATATTTTAGTTGTATTTAAAATTTATATCATATTATTTCAAGTTAATTTATTTTTTAAATTTGAATGAAAATTATGTTTAATATATATATAACAGAAATGAGAACCTTGATATACACAACGCATTTCTTTATTTCTCTGAATCTCTAACAAGAAAAACTGAGAGTTGTTGAGAGGTTTGGTAAAATCTTGAAAAGCCAGAATTGAAAGGGAGAGAGGGCAGCTTTAAACTCAAACGTGCATAGCACTATGCTATGAGTCTTCAGTTTAACAAGTGACACGTGTTTCTTCAAGTCAACTTTAATTTTCATACAACTACTTGTCTTGCCAAAGCATTATTAAACTCCGCGACCGCAAACATGACTTTGCGTCTGTTCTTATTTCGAATTATTTTGATATTGATTTGTTTAAATTCAAATAATTAAATAAGTTAATTTTTCATTTCATTGATTTAGTTAATCTTAATTAAAAGAAATAATACATTCAAGTTGGTGTTTGTGGTTCAAGTTTTCTATTGGTTGGATGGAAGGGTTGGAAGAGAGCGTTTCAACTGTGTTAACTAACCTATTCCCTGGAATCGAGTTCACTGGGGCTTGCTTGACTGGCCAAAGCCTATCCGGATTAGAGATATTATCCGAAAAAGGGATGTTCGTGCTATCCGGAAATTATGCTGTTCATTTGGTTCGAACCCTCTCCGAGTGGTGTCCAATATGGATACCTACGTGGGAATGGATCCGAGTACATGTGTACACCGGATACATCAGGATTTGTATCTCTTAGTTCAGAATTTTTGTCTCGTATTTTTCAACCTTCTTTGTGTTAGCGATCTCCACTTATAAAAAATGTTACATGGCTTCCAAGAACAGAATTATGTGTTCAATTTGAAAGTTAAGATGGTGCTGCGGAGTGCCCTCTATGAAAGAACAAGTGGTGATGCATGGATGACAGGTACCATGCAAGAACATCCAAAAGCAATGAGGAAACACACGTGTGCTGATGTTCTTCGTTGCATGCAATTTTGTTGTTGATCATTTAGTACTATATGTCAAAAGCCAAAGCTCCTCCTCCTTATCTTAATCTTTATTTTAATCTGGTGGTCATTTCTTGAAAATCAGACTCACCATAGTCTTTCAGCCATGGATTTTATAAACTGTGTGTTGAATTGGGTAGTGCTTCCTGCTAGCTTGGTGATGCTGGCCTGTTCATGGCCAGCCTTACGCTTTATCAATACATGTGAGTGGCTCTACAAATCTTTCTACAGTGAGGATATGGAGGATAAAGTTGTTATCATCACTGGAGCTTCTTCTGGCATAGGAGAAGTAAGTAGCTCCCTTTCTTCTCGAAATCAAGATTTGGCTCAGTAGAGATCGCCCTGTTCTCCCCCACCCTAGATGTGCTCGTTTTGCTGATTTAAGTATTTTAGTGCATTTTTTCTCTGTTCTTCATTAGATAGCCAACTGAATCCAGGAATTCTATCTTGGGAGTCTGATCTTCAAATTCCATTCAAGCAAGGGAGAGGATTTTTATAGGATGTAGATAGATAGGCTATGTCCTTGCTAATCTATTGAACTAAGGAATTTTAGCTTATAGAATCTGGAGATCGGAAAGCCACTGCCGCATTGAAGGAGAGGGCTTCGAGAAAAATTGACTAGAGACTTAGAGCAAATGGACTTGCTATGTAAAGAACGTGATTCAATCGAAGTGATTTGATTGATTAAATATTAAAGCCACAAAGATAGGAGACAAGTATATGTACGACAGCTTTTATTTCAACCCAAGAAGTCTTGAAATTGCATGAGTTATCCAAAGAAATGTATGAGGACAGCTTCTGTTGCTGCAAAGGTTAAGACTATGATGTGATTTGGATACCAGTTTTCTCTGATGAATTTTTACCACATGCTTGATGTTCGGATCTCACTGTTCCACCATGTTAGCTCATAGCAAAACGTAAATTATTTGCAGGGATCTCAGTGATAACCTGAAACCATTGTGATTTTATTATGTCTGCAATGGACACATTCTGCAAACTCACTAGTAATCGTCCATGAAACCAGTAGAAAATTGATGGGGACATCGGACCCGAAATATTATTTATGCACGCGAATGATCATAGACGATGGAGGATAACCCAAACAATTAAGAGATTGGGCTTTAACTTATATTTTGAGTTTAATTTATGTGAACTTTTAGTTGAGTTTTATTAATTTGACTTTATTTGTTGGGTTTGATTTAATTATTGTTGGGTATTTTATGTAGTGGGCCATAAGCCCAATCACTTATTCTAGTTAGGATTTTAGTATAAATACCCTACTTTTCTAAATATTAAGGACTTTTGATGATTAATGAAAAATATTGCAGATTTTGCATATCTCCAATCCCTTTTCTCCTCTTTCTTTGCTTTCTCTTCTTACTTCTTTTCTAAAAGCTTATTTCTATTCCCGGCTTTAATTCTTTTGGTTTGTTGTTCCGCATCAAATTTGGTATCAGAGCAAGACTTTTAATTGTTCTTACAATTAAACGGTCTATAATGTTTATATTAAACCCTAAATCGGTTTGATCTAAAAAAAAAAAATCCCTGTTCAAAACCCTACTATTCTGATTACAAAACCTACTATTCACTATTCATTGTTCAAATCACTGTTCATCATCTCCATCATCAAACTGGACGCCGCTACCCACAACACCCATCACAGCCAACATTAATTCGGGTTTACAGCAGCAAAGGCAGCGTCTCAGCCAGTGTCGTCCTCTTCAGCGCTAACAACCGTCCACAATACCATCGCCGCCGCCACATAACACACCATCCTCACGAGAGAGCAGATTAACAACAGCCGCAGAAATCAACATTGCTCACTGTTTATCATCAACGACAACAATCAACAGCGGCGCCTCAACCTATCACAGCCAGCACCGACTGGTGGTTCACCGCAACAAAGGCAGCACAACAAATCTTCATCTGCCACCGTCCATCATGCCATCGCCTTTAGCAACCATAACAGGTCGCCCACGCCAGCAGCAGTAACTCCTCGTTAGTGGCAGCGCCTCAACCAGTGTCATCCTCTCCGCGCCATCAACAGATCTCCATCTGCCACCGCCCCCAGTGTCGTCGCCCTCCACCGTCAGCCACAGGTAGAGCAGTAGAACCGACCGGCGACAACCACCACCTTCAACAGACTACAACTATCCTCGCCTTTAGCAATCACGTCGCGCCGCCAACAACAACAACAAAGGAGACTCAACAAAGCAATTGCAGTGCAGAAGAAAAGAGTTAAGGTGAAATTAATTAACTCTGCCATGTCATCTACCATGTCAACTTCCTGGACCCATGTCATCCACCACGTCATCACTCCAAAGCCATGTCATCACCACATCAGTCAAGTGATGCTACACCAGCTGCCACATCGTTAGTTTCTATCGTCTCAGCTGCCATGTCCATGACTGCCCTTTGCTGCCACATGTCTGCCATGTCATTGTCTTCGCCACATCATCAACATCAAATTCCAACATATTACTCCGAAGCCGTCTAGTCAGTAAATTACTCTTCTTTTTGATTTGTTGATTTTACTTTTGGTATTGCACTTGGTCATTAAAGTTGTCATTAATATTACTTTTGTGCCAAAATAAAAAAATAAAAAAATCACACTTTGCATTTTTATCTGTTCACTCTTGCTTAACCATTTTCTTCTTTATATTTAGCAACTGGTTGTTGAGCTTGTTGAAGTTAGTAAAAAAATTGTGATCATTATTTGATTAATCATTTACACTTAAAAGGTTTAGCATTGTGTGTTTATAATTTTCCTGGCATAATTTGTTCTTGATTAATCTTCATAAAAAAAAAATTAAAATTAGCTTTATTTTTGTATTGTGATTTTACATGCAAGAACCATTTGTGATCTCAATTCCAGTTATAAGTTAGTGTTGCAGGCATTTATGTCATGATCATTTAGTGTCCAAGCTTAGGTTTACACTTACTGTAGACTCAACTTTTAGTGATACTCTCAACGATCATGTAAAGGGAACTGCAAATTTAAGTGATCAACATGTTTAAGAGAATTGAGTCCCAAGAGAGTTTTCGAATAAGGCACTCAAAGACTAAGGAACATCATAAGAACAATCATTATGGACAAGTTCACTCTGAGCGCCACCAGTATGACCATCATTTAGGTTACTCTAAACATGATGACTTTGATGAGCGAGTCTTGAGTCCTAGCAAAATAAAACCCCCCACTTTTGATGGTCGTCATGATCCTTGGATATTTGATATGTGGATTCGTGATATGGATCGATTCTTTGAGTGGCATAACTTGTCTGATAATAAAAAAGTTGGATCTGCTAAGATGATGCTCATTGATGAAGCTAAAATTTATTGGAGAGATGTTGAGGATTGCTTAGAGATGAGAGGTAAACCTCCTATAACTGATTGGATCAAAATGAAACAAAAAATTCAGGAGAAATACCTACCCCAGTTTTATAGGAATAAACTTTTAGACCAATGGAACAATCTAAGACAAGAGAATAAGTATATCAATGAGTATATAACGCAGTTCAACGATTACATGATTAGATGTGCCATAAGAGAGAGTGAAGCCATGACTTTGCATAGATTTTGTAGAGGCTTAAATGATGATCTTAGAAAAGGAGTTATATTTCAAGGTGTATCTACCCTTAACCAAGCTTATACCTTAGTTCAAGATTACAAGTTGGTCACGAAGAATCATTGGATGAATCATCAGGGCTCTTATAGTATCACTACTAGGTCCCAATTCAGAAGTAGTGATTCTTTGTTAGGTGCTCCACCCAACAAACCTAATCTTAGCAGCGCCCAACTTTGTAAGAAAGATAAGGGCAAATGAGTTGTCAATGAAGTATCGAAGGTGAGTTCAAAGGATAAGTGTACTAATTGTTTAGGTTTTGGTCATATCTCTTTAGATTGCACCTCTAAACCTTTAGTTATCCAAAAACATAAGGATAGAGGTAAAGAGGAATATTGTAGTGTTGAAGTGTATGAGCCTAATCTTGAGGATTTTAGTGACCTAAATGATGAGGATGTGCAAGAAGAGGGACCTAACACAATAAGTCCACATGAGCTTGAAAATGAGGTTAAGAAAGAGTCTGATATGTTTGCTTTAATGGTAAAGGAAGTTTTAGAGAACTCTTTAGTGGAATCACCTATAAAGATAAGTATGGTCTTAAAAGAGTCTCATAATAATAGTCTCCCTGAATTACCTAATTCCTCACCCCACAGGCTTGGTGTCCAGCACATCATAAGTTTAGAGCAACATCATGTTGAACTTCTTGACCCCTTACCTCATGCACGTGATGAGGATGAGGAAGATGAAGATAATCTTAGTTTATTTGATTGTGTCCACACCATATCTACACAGGTTTCAAACAATGTTTGTCTCATTCCACACCCTCAATCATTTAGTATTCATAGTTACAAACCTGAGAAGCCTACAGAACACCTTCCAATATCTTCTCACGATAGAATGTCTAAGTCAGCTGAGTCGTTACCATATAGGGTTCATAATTTGCATATTGAGATCATGAAACAAATTCAAGCAAGTAATGAACAATACAAATTTCGAGCTGATTTACTTAAGTATCATGATGCACTTAATGTTGGAGATTATTTCATAATACAGATTAGACCTGAACGGTGTCCTTTGAAAACCGATCATAAATTGCAAGTAAGTAGTGCTAGACCATTCAAAGTGTTGCAAATGATTAAATCAAATAATTATGTCATTAAATTGCCATTAAACTTTGATATTAGCTCTACTTTTAACATAAAAGACTTCAGTATTTATAAAATACAGCCTATCCCTGATGCTCCTTTTGATACCCTTACCTCATTATCCATATCTTTGCCACAAAAGGAACATATTAATGCTACTTTGAATGCACAAGTTGTTTTTACCAGGGATGGTGAACTTCAGCAAATCCCAGTATATGAGCTCGACGACCAGATTCAGATTATACTTGGATTATCAAAGAGACATCACAACAGCTTGATCTTTATCTTTGAGAGTGTTATCGGAGTCGCCTTGGTCTATACTCGACAGGGTCGAGTTCTTCCAACCCTAGGAGAATTGATGGGGACACCGGACCCAAAATATTATTTATGCACGCGAATGATCATAGACGATGGAGGATAGCCCAAACAATTGAGAGATTGGGTTTTAACTTATGTTTTGGGTTTAATTTATGTGAACTTTTAGTTGAGTTTTATTAATTTGGCTTTATTTGTTGGGTTTGATTTAATTATTGTTGGGTATTTTATGCAGTGGGCCATAAGCCCAATCACTTATTCTAGTTAGAGTTTTAGTATAAATACCCTACTTTTCTAAATATTAAAGACTTTTGATGATTAATGAAAAATATTGCAGATTTTGCATATCTCCAATCCCCTTTCTCCTCTTTCTTTGCTTTCTCTTCCTGTTTCTTTTCTAAAAGCTTATTTCTATTCCCGGCTTTAATTCTTTTGGTTTGTTGTTCCGCATCAAAAATGATGTATTCAATTTATGTATTAAGATAGAAATCAAAACATTGTTCATGCACCGGAATTAAATTACACTAGCTATAGAATTCTGAACCGTGAACAGAACAGAAGCTTACTTGACATCATCCTCGAAGGCCATTACCTGAACTAAACTTCTTTATTACCAGCTCTTCATTCACAAATTTTTTTCTTCCCATATATGCGTGGTCACTATTTTATTACAGCTGCTGTGTGTTTAAAAGAATCATTGTAGTATGAATTATGTTATGAAGTTGCCGGTTTCCAATTGCAGCAAATTGCATATGAATATGCAAAGAGGAAAGTGAATCTTGTGTTGATTGCACGTAGAGAGCACAGACTCAGAGGGATCCGTGAGAAAGCTAGGTATATTGGTGCAAAGCAAGTCATGATTATGGCAGCAGACGTAGTCAAGGAAGATGACTGCCGGAGATTTGTCAATGAGACCGTAAGTCACTTTGGCCGAGGTATGTCTCACTTGCATCGCCGTAAACTAATAAATCTTAACCGATATAACCAATAGATTCGGTTTTCTTTTAAAAGATTTCTCAGCAGCATAAGTTTTACTCTTTCCATTTAAAAACTAACAGAAACCTTTCATTCTGCATTTCTCTTTATATTTATTTATTTAAGTTTTGTGCAGTGGATCATCTTGTCAACACAGCAAGTTTGGGGCATATCTTTTACTTTGAAGAAGTTGGGGACACCTCTGTGTTAAAACATTTGTTGGTAAGGGCTATAAGCTTACATGAATGAATGGATAGTTTGGAGTTCTGGATGACCGCTAATCTTAGAATCTTCAAAACTTTTCCTGAAAGATTCTTAAATTTGATTTTTCATTATTAGGACATTAATTTTTGGGGCAATGTCTATCCCACTTATGTGGCTCTTCCATACATACATCAGAGCAATGGGCGAGTCGTCGTTAATGCAGCAGTTGAAAGCTGGTTACCTCTACCTAGAATGAGCTTATATGCTGTAAGTATGCATAAATCTAAGTGTATGAAGTTTGTTTTCTCAGATGCCAAGCAGGTTAAATTTTTGTTTTTTTTC
>NW_011502678.1:0-17552 GCF_000495115.2 Populus euphratica
AAAACTAAGACAAGATGTGAACTTTGCAAGAGTATCTTTCAAATCAGCCATGGTTTGAGCATTTTGAGTGTTGATTGTCTCTTGGTTTTCAATGAATGAATGTAATGTTTCCTCAAGATTTCTTTTAGGAGGTGGAATATAAGGAGGTGCATATCCATGAGAATTTTGAAAATTATATTGTGTTTGAAATGGTGGCTGTGAAGTTTGTGCATTATTGTTACCACTCTTCCAACTGAAATTTGGGTGATTTCTCCAACCAGGGTTGTATGTTTGTGAGTACGGGTTATGACTTGGTCTTTGGAAACTATTTAAAGCATTGGCTTGTTCATGGAGACATTCCTTAAAAGAAGGCAACGTGGGACAATCATTGGTTAAGTGTTCATTGGTTTCACAAATTTGACACACAATTTCTTGAATAGATTTTAATTGACCACTCTTTTTTAATTCTAGTGCCTCAACTTTTCTAGCTAAAGATGCAAATTTGGCTTGGAGGTCATGATCTTCCCTAAGGCTATACATGCCTCTATTAGATGTATGAGGTTGAGTTTTACCTGGTGCCTCACAAGTACCTGTGGTGTCCCAATTTTGAGCATTTTCAGCTAGCAAATCTAGGTACTCTATTGCTTCATCAGGGTCTTTATTTTCAAAAGTTCCATTGCACATCAATTCCACCATTTGGCTATCTTTAGGTGTTAACCCTTCATAAAATTGTGAAACCAATCTCCATGTTTCAAAACCATGATGAGGACAGGTATTAAGCAAGTCTTTATATCTATCCCAACATTTGTAAAATGTTTCTTCTGATTTTTGAGTAAAAGTGGTGATTTGTCTTTAGAAAGAGTTTGTTCTATGAGAAGGGAAAAATTTCTTTAAAAACTATTGTTGCATTTCATTCCAAGCATGAATGGATCCTGACCTAATATTTGGTAGCCATGTTTTAGCTTTATCTTTTAACGAAAAAGGAAAAAGCTTTAATCTGATGGTGTTCATGCTACAATTTAAGTCATTATAAGTGTTACAAACTTCTTCAAATTCTCTTAAGTGCAAGTATGGATTTTCTAATTCTAAGCCATGAAAAGTGAGTAAAAGTTGAATAATACCTGGCTTAAAATTAAAATGAGATGCATCAGGAGGAAAAACAATACATGATGGTGCACTTGTTCTTGTTGCATTCATATGATCTCTAAGTGTTCTAACATGATTATTCTCATTATAAATTGATTGGTTATCTTCTTCGACCATGTTTTCTAAAGAAAATGATGAGTTTCTAGAAAGTCTACCACTTAATGTACGTGTCCAAACTCTCATGCAAATACAAAAGAAAAGAAAAGAAAAGAAAGAAAAAGCAAAAGAAACAACAATTAGAAAAACAAATAAAAGTGAAAATAAAATAAAATAAAATATTTAATTTATACAATAACTTACCTCCCCGGCAACGGCGCCAAAAACTTGACATGATCAAAGAGTTGATGTCTTATCCCAAGTGCAAGAGTGTCAAAGTAAAATAACACGGCAAAACCAGGGTCGAACCACAAGGAGGTGAATTATATAAATTACAAAGAAAGAAAAAGAGTTGAAGAGAATAATAACAGAAAAGGAGTTGAAGAAAATTTTGGGATGTGATATTGATGTAAGGATTAAACAATAACAAAACATATGTCAAGGTTATAGGATTCATTAATGGTATTTCAAATAAATATAATATAAACTCTTTTTATTACTCAACTAGAAACCACACACAAAGGAGGTTCTAATCGGATGATTTCTCGTTATTAGCTCATTATAAATTACTAACATGATCATATTAATTATCTTATCTAAGTAATACCATACTTATAAATATCATCAAGCATTCATGTTGCTAGTTTATGTTAACAACAAATCAAGTTTTTATCATAATAACAATGTCGGCCGAAAACTATGAAGGATCAAGCATTTGATGTACCAAATATTATACAACACAAATTTAAATTAACCATTTAATAAGCAAGGTATTGAGAATTAGTAAGATAAAAAGATAAAACATGTTAATAACAATCTTTCTTGGATATAAACATTTAAAGCTCATGTTGAGTTTATATTATACCTACTCTAACACCATTAGAGAAACCTTTTCACCTTGACATAATTAACTTAGCTAAACATTAAGAAGGAGAAAAACATAAATAAACAATATAAGAACATAAGCATAATATAAGCTAACTAAGTATAGGAAAGGAAATAAAAGAGCATAAATAAGAGATTACTATAGCATAAAAGAAAACTTGAACATTACAAAGATGTAGAGAGAAAGCAAAAAGATAACTTTGATATGAAAATTAATATGACTAAATACATGGTCAATGCCTCCTTTTATAGGCTAAGTTTCAAAACTATTGATTGATTGAAGAATTGGTGGGCATCCATTGATTTGGTGGCTGGTTTTTGACATTAATGGCTGCTGGTTTTTTGATATTGTGGGCTAATTTTTTATATTGTTGGCTGGCCAAAATGTCATTGATCACATCAGAATTATAGCCAACTGAATTATAGAAGCTGTGGGCAATTGTCTCAGCTTTCCATAAAAAAAAAACCAGAGCTCATATGGACTTCTAGAACTCAAGATATGAGCCAAAAACCGAATAGTGCTTGAGCTGCAGGACAGCTTCCGACGTCTTCGTTGTTGCTAAGATTTGGGCTTGAAAACGGCATGTCTTTGTTGTTGCTAAGATTTGAGCTTGAAAACGACAGAATTGAGTCTTTGAGTTCATATGAAAGTTGTAGGTCTATGTCTTACCTTTCCATCGATATAAACTAGACCTAAATCTGATATCTATAGCTCCAGATATGATCAAATTACTGAACGGTGTTCAAGTTTGGAATGCACCAGCAACACTTTACATGCATTCATTGAAAAGCAAGAGACAATCAATACTCAACTTGCTCATAACATGATAGATTTTAAAGATACTTTTGTAAAATTAACATCTGCTCTTAGTTTTCAAGAGAAAGATAAGTTTCCATCTCAACTACAACAAAATCCCAAGAGGCAATATAATGCAAATGCAAGTAATTCTGGAAGCCAACATATAGACCAAGTCAAATTAGTCACCACTCTTCGCAGTGATAAGGTTATTGAAAAACCCACTCTTAAACCTTATGAGAAAGATGGTGAGTCAATCTCTGAGGGTAGGGAAGGGGTTGAATCTGAAAATTACAAAGAAAAGATTGATTCCCCACCAGCACTTCCATTTCCTCATGCCATGACTAAACAAAGGAAAGTCAATCATAACTCTGAAATCCCCAATACATATTAGTTGTTGTAGATTATTTTCAAAATGGATCGAGGCAATTCCAAGTAGAAATAATGATCACAAAATAGTGATAAAGTTTTTGAAAGAAAATATTTTGAGTCGATTTGGAATCCCTCAAGCCATGATAAGTGATAGTAGAACACATTTCTACAACAAGCCATTTGAGTCTTTAATGAAGGAATATGGAATCACACATAAAGTTGCCATCCCTTATCATTCTCAAACAAGTGGACAAGTAGAGCTTTCTAATAGGGAGATCAAACATATTTTGGAGAAAACAGTGACCCTAATAGGAAAGATTGGTCTTTAAGACATAATGATGCACTCTAGGCTTATCAAACTGCTTATAAAACATCATTAAGTATGTCACCTTATAGATTATTCTGTGGAAAACCTTGTCACTTGCTTGTGGAACTTGAACATAAAGTGATTAGTACTCAAAAGTGCATTTTTATCATGGTTTTATATCATCATTTTGCACTTGAAGTATCAATAACTCCTTAACTAAAGCATGTTTTATAATAATATATCTAATAATATAATATAAGATACCTTTAATTTATGGAAAATGTTCATTTTAAATGCAGGCCTATCATATAAATGAAAAGATTGATTGATGACTTTAAGAACTTAAATTGCAAAGGCAAAGAGATGGCCAAACTTAAAAAAGCGATGTCGATGCAATCCAAACCGAAATACTATTCGGTAATTAGGTCATATCTGGAGTTATAGATTTCAGATTTAGGTCTACTTTATATGGATGGAAAGGTAAGACATAGGCCTATAACTTTCATACGGAGGCTAAGATCTAAAAAAGTCTTTTTTAAGTTCAAATGGTTGCAATAATAAAGAAGCCTGAATCTGTCCTCCAGCCTGAGCACTATTCAGTATTTTGACCATATCTGGAGTTCTAGAAGTCGAAATGAGTTGAAGTTTTTACACAAGAAAGATGAGACAATTTCCTACAACTTTCATGTTTCAAGTATCTCTAATTTTGACGTCATCAATGACGTTTTGGGCAGATAAGAGAAGATACCTTTAAGCTTTTCTCCTCAACCCATGTAACAAGAGTTGGGCCAATAGCTCACAAGTTAGTTGACTTTAGGGTATTAGGTGTTAAAACACCCCTTCGGGCTTAATTGCTTAGGTTAGGGAGGCTACGAAACCAAACTTATCTACATTTTTATTATTATAATTTTTTTCTTTTTTTTCTCTTTTTTTCTTTTTTTTTTAATTATATACAATCCCTTTCCCTTAGTTGTTACCTTTAACAAAAGAACATAAATAATGTAATAATCCAATGTGCAACCCACAATCATATGTTAAAGTGTGTGTGTGAAAATTAAGGTTTAAGAATATATGTTAAATGAGTATATGAGCAAAATTAAGTGATAATAATGCGAGACTTTGTAAATCTGAATATTTCAAGAAGTATTATAATAGACCACCTGGTAAAGCAATGAAGGCATCAATATGGTAAACCTATGGGTTTATAGTGAATGTATAGTTCGGCCCAAGAGGAAATAGGAAAGATCTCTTCCAATGTGCCTAGACCACCTGGTAAAGCAATGAAGGCATCAATATGGTTAAACATTGCATTTGACACGACGAAAAGATTGTTGTCTTCTCCCAAGTGCAGGAGTGTCGAAGTAATAAATAACCCGGCAAGACCGGGGTCGAACCACATGGAGGTTAATTGTACAAATTATAAACAACAATTATAAAACAACAATAACAACAACAACAATAGTAATAATAATAATAATAATAATAATAATAAAGAAAGAGAAGAAGAAGAAGATGATGATGATGAGAACTTAGAGATGAAATATTAATGTAAGGATTAAGCAATAATAATAACAAATGTCAAGGTTAGAGGTTCCACTAATGGTATATCAAACAAGTATAGTATAAACTCTTATTATTGAATTGGAAACCACACACAAAGGAGTTTCCAATCAAATTATATATTGTTAACATGATTACATTAGTCATCTTATTCAATTAATGCTAATACTTGTAAATCTCGTCAAGCATTCATGATTATAACTTATGTTAACAACAAATCAAGTTCCTTTCATAGCTCAGGTGTCGGTTATACCATACATTATGGGCTATGAAAGTGCCAAGCATTTGTTGTACCAAGTATTATACAACATAAATCAAGATTAGTCATTTAACAAGCAAAGTATTAAAGAGTGAACAAGATAACAAATATAAAACATGTTAGTATCAAACATTAAAGTCCATATTAAGTTTACATTATACTTATTCTTACACCATTAGTGTAACCTTTTCACCTTGACATAATTAACTTAGCTAGACATAATGAAAGAAAGCAAAATAAATAAACAAAATAAGAACATAAAAGCTAACTAAGTAAAGGAAAGGAAATGAAAAGCATAAACTTAATATTAATGAAAGCAAAGCATAAACATTACAAACAATACAAAGAGAGAAAGGAAGAGAATGATCTTGATCTGGAAACCAAGATGCCTAAATGCATGGCAAATGCCTCCTTTTATAGGCCAAAATTGGGAACTATTGATTTGATGACTAATTGATAAGTGGGTGGCCAACTTTTGACTTGGTGACAATCCTTATCTTCTCTTGTCTGCCCAAAATGTCATTGCTAACGTCCAAACTGGAGCCAGTTGCAAACATGAAAGTTGTAGGCAAGTATCTCAGCTTTCTTGTGTAAAACATTCAGCTCATTTAGACTTCTAGAACTCCAGATATGGCCAAAATACCGAACAGTGCTCGGGTTGGAAGACAGATTCGGGCTTCTTTGTTGTTGCTACAATTTGGACTTGATAATGGCCTTTTTAGATCTTGGGCTCCATATGAAAGTTGTAGGCCTATGTCTTACCTTTCCATCCATATAAATTGGACCTAAATCTGAGGTCTGTAGCTCTAGATATAACCCAATTACCGAACAGTGTTCCGGTTTGGATTGCACCGACATCTCTTCTCTAAGTTTGACCATCTCTTTATCCATGCAATTTAAGTTCTTCAAGTCATCAATCAATCCTTTCATTTATGTGATAGACCTGCATTAAAAATAGACATTTACCACAAATTATAGGTATCTTATATTATTAGATATATTATTATAAAACATGCTTTGGTTAAGGAGTTATTGATACTTCAAGTGCAAAATGATGATATAAATTAAGGAGTTATTGTTTAGTTAAGTATTTATTATACTTCAAGTGCAAAATGATGATATAAAACCATGATAAAAATGCACTTTTAAGTACTAATCAGCATTCATTCGAGCTGACATTGTGGAGACCTGAAGTTCCTCCTAATTGTTTTTCCAATGATGTCCCATTGTGCTAAAGCTTCGGGGACAACCCCCAAAACGTGACTACCTCCTAAAAATGCAGTTATTGACACACCTCTCATTAACCCAAGACTGCCTCCCCCATACACTAAATGAATCTTTCTCTCAGCTAGCACTTGACCAAGATGATTTGCTGATTCTAAAAACTCCTTTTCTTTCCCAAGACTAGATCTACCGAAAACACAAATATTTCTTATCTGATGACCTGAGAAACTTGTCATTTCTACACACTTCTGTATTTGTTGAATGTATGGGTTGAGTAGAAATGAAAGGAAGGAAGAGAGGATTTTAGAGATGAGAAATTAGAAAGGCAATCATACCACCTATATGTAGGCCAGCTAGAGTCTCACACACACACACTCTCTCTCTTTTTATTTATTTCTTTATTTACTTTTGAAAAAGCATGTGTATGTACATGTAGTTGTGATTGTGGCTCACATCTTCCCTTGGTTTTACGTCCAAGAAAATACAAAGAGAGAAAGCAAGAGCATGATCTTGATCTGGAAACCAAGATGCCTAAATGCATGGCAAATGCCTCCTTTTATAGGCCAAAATTGGAAACTATTGATTTGATGCCTAATTGATGAGTGGGTGGCCAACTCTTGACTTGGTGACAATCTCTTGCCTGCCCAAAACATCGTTGATAACGTCAAAGTTGGAGCCACTTGAAAACATAAAAGTTGTAGGCAATTGTTTCAGCTTTCTTGAGTAAACAATCCAGCTTATTTGGACTTCTAGAACTCCAGATATGGCCAAAATACTGAATAGTGCTCGGGCTGGAGGACAGCTTCGGGCAAAATGTTTTGCATTTGTTGTACCAAGTGTTATAGTTGATCAAGATTAGTCGTTTAACAAGCAAAATTTTAAAGAGTGAACAAGATAACAAATACAAAACATGTTCGTATCAAAATTAAAAGAGCCTTACTTGATCTTGGAGCTAGTGTGAATTTACTTCCATATTCAGTTTTTCAAAGTATCAATCTAGATGAGTGAAAACCAACTTCTGTAATTCTCTTACTTTCTGATAGATCTGTAAAAGTGCCTAGAGAAATAGTTAAAGATGTGTCAGTACAAGTTGATAAATTTATTTATCCTGTGGATTTTATTCTCGTGGACACACAACCTATTGAAACATGTAATTCATTTCATGTTATTTTAGGATGTCTATTTCTTGCAACTTTTAATGCATTGATTAATTATAAGAATGGACAGATAAAGTTATCTTTTGAAAACATGACATTGGAGATGAATATTTTCAACATTTGCAAATAACCTGAAGATGATAATGATTCATAGGAAGTAGATCTTATTGACGAATTAGTTTATGATTAATTTGAATCTACTGTGAGTAAAACAGAGTTTGATGAATTGAAGATGTGCAAATAATTTATTCTCTGGAAGAAATCACAGATGAAAAAAGCACCAATAATGTTGATGTAGATCTTTTTTCAAGATTGACAACAGATTCGACATCTGACATCACACCAATCGATGAATACTTTCCTGACTAATCCTTACTTTCTCTTAGTCCAATGCCTTGGTATGATAAAAATATCAATTTCTTTTTTCAGGAGATTTGCCAACCTATTAGAGTACCTAAGACAAAGGAAAGTTTTTAAACGAAGTGAAGAACTTTTATTAGGATGTGATTAGTACTTAAAAGTGCATTTTTATCAAGGTTTTATATCATCATTTTGCACTTAAAGTATCAATAATTCCTTAACTAAAGCATGTTTTATAATAATATATCTAATAATATAAGATACTTTTAATTTGTGGTAAATGTTTATTTTAAATGCAGGCCTATCACATAAATGAAAGGATTAATTGATGAGTTTAAGAATTGAAACTGAAAGGACAAAGAGATGGCTAAACTTAGAAAAGAGTTGTTGGTATAGTCCAAACCAGAACATTATTCGGTAATTGGGTCATATCTAGAGCTCTAGATCTCAAATTTAGGTCTATTTTATATGAATGGAAAGGTAAGACATAGGCCTACAACTTTCATGGGAGTCCAAATTTAAAAAAGCTATTTTCAAGTCCAAATTGTAGCAACAATGAAAAAGTCTGAATCTATCCTGTAGCCCGAACAGTGTTTAATGTTTGGCCCATATCTGGAGTTCTAGAAGTCAAAATGACCTCTATTTTTTTTTTTTTGGAAAGCTGAGATAATTTCCTACAACTTTATGTTACAATTGGTTCCAATTATGATGTTATCAATGATATTTTGGGCAAACAAGAGAAGATAAGGATTGTCACCAAGTTAAGAGTTGACCACTCACTCATCAATTAATCATCAAATCAATAATTCCTAGTTTTGGCCTATAAAAAGAGGCATTTTTACCATGGATTTAGACATCTTGGTTTCCAGATCAAGATCATGCTTTTGCTTTCTCCCTTTGTATTTTTGTAATGTTTATGTTTTATTTTCATTAATATATTGTTTATGCCTTTCATTTCCTTTCCTTTACTTAGTTAACTTTTATCTTATTTATGTTCTTATTTTATTTATTTATTTTTCTTTCTTTTATTATGTTTAGCTAAGTTTATTATGTTAAGGTGAAAAGGTTACACTAATGGTATAAGAATAAGTATAGTGTAAACTCAATATGGACTTTAATATTTGATACTAACATGTTTTGTATTTGTTATCTTGTTCACTCTTTAATACTTTGCTTGTTAAATGAATAATCTAGATTTATGTTGTATAACACTTGATACAACAAATGCTTGGCACTTTCATAGCCCAACCGTATGGTATAACCTACACCTTTGCTATAAAAGAAACTTGATTTGTTGTTAACATAAGTTATAAGCATGAATGCCTGATAATATTTACAAGTATTAGTATTATTCGAATAAGATAACTAATGTAATTATATTAACAATTTATAATCTGATTGGAACCTCCTTTATGTGTGGTTTCCATTTGAGTAATAAGAGTTTATATTATACTTGTTTGAAATACCATTAGTGGATCCTCTTACCTTAACATTTGTTGTTATCATCGTTTAATCCTTACGTTAATCTTCCATCTCAATGTTCTCTTCAACTTCTTCTTCTTCTTCTTTACTACTACTACTACTACTACTACTACTACTATTACTATTATTATTACTAGTACTACTGCTGCTGCTGTTGCTATTATTATTATTGTTGTTATTATTGTTACTATTATTATTATTATTATTATTGTTATTGTATTATTATTATCTATAATTTATACAAATTAACATTTCTATGGTTTGATCCCGGTCTTACCAGGTTATTTTTTTACTTCGACGCTTCTGCACTTGGAAGAAAACATCAATCTTTTGGTCATGTCAAATTTTTAGCGTTGTTACCAGGGAGGTAAATTCTTGTGTAAATTATAATTTTTATTTTATTTTCTCTTTTCTCTTTTCTTGTATATAACTTTATTTCTTTTTCTTTTTCTTTTGTTTTCTTCTTCCTTTTATTCTACTCTTACACGTGTATGAGAGTGTGGTCACGTACATTAAGTGGTAGACTTTGTAAGGTATCCTCATTATTTTCAGGAAATATGGCTAAAGAAGATAATCAATCATTTCATAATGAGAATAATGAGAATAACCATGTTAGAACACTTAGAGATCACATGAATCCCACAAGAACAAGTGCACATCATGTATATTTTTCTCCTCTAATGCATCTCATTTCAATTTTAAACTAGGCATTATTTAACTTTTACCTTCTTTTTATGGCCTACATTTAGAAAATCTATACTTGCATTTAAGGGAATTTGAGGAGGTTTGTAACATCTATAATAACTCAAATTGGTTTTGAAACATGGAGATTGGTTTCACATTTTTATGAAGGGTTAACACCCAGACATAGGCAAATGGTTGAATTTATGTTCAATGGAACTTTTAAAGATAAAGACCTTGATGAAGTAATGGAATACCTAGATTTGCTAGTTGAAAATACTTAAAATTAGGACACTACAGGCATGTATGAGACTACAAGTAAAATCTGACCTCTTATATCTAGTTGAGGTATGTATAATCTTAAGGAAGATCATGACCTCCAAGCTAAATTTGCATCTTTAGCTAAAAAAATCAAGGCATTAGAATTGAAAAAGATTGGTAAATTAAAATCTATTCAAAATATTTTGTGTCAAATCTATGAAACCAATGAACATTCAACCAATGATTGTCCAACTTGCCTTCTTTAAGGAATGTCTCCATAAACAAGCCCATGTTTTAAATAGTTTTCAAAGGCCCAATCATAACCTGTACTCGCAAACATACAACCTTGGCTGGAGAAATCACCCAAATTTCAGTTGGAAGAGTGATAATGATAATTCATAAACTTTACAACTACCGTTTCAAGCACACTATAATTTTCAAAATTCTCATGGATATGCACCTCTTTATGCTCCACCTCCTAGAAGAAATATTGAGGAAACATTGCATGCATTCATTGAAAAGTAAGAGACAATCAATACTCAACTTGCTAAAAGCATGATAGATTTTAAAGATACTCTTACAAAATTGACATCTGCTCTTAATTTCCAAGAGAAAGGTAAGTTTTCATTGCAACCATAATAAAATCCCAAGGGGCGATATAATGCAAATGCAAGTAGTTCTGGAAGCCAACACATGGATTAAGTCAAATCAGTCATCACTCTTTATAGCAGTAAGGTTATTCAAAAACTAATTCTTGAACCTTGTGAGAAAGATGATGAGTCAATCTCTAAGGGTAAGGAAGGGGTTGAATCTAAACATTGCAAAGAAAAGACTGATTCCCCACCAGCACTTCTATTTCCTCATGACATGACCAAACAGGAAGAAATCGAGGATGAAAAAGGCACAGAAAATATTAATGCGAATTTTTTGTCAAGAGTGACAATAGATTCGACATTCGACATCACACCAATCGATGATTACTTTCCTAACAAATCCTTACTTTCTCTTAGTTCAATGCCTTGGTTTGCTAAAAATATTAATTTTCTTGCTTTATGATTTTTGCCAGCTCACTCGAGTACCAAAGACAAAAGAAAATTTTTTAGCGATGTGCAAAAATTTTATTGGGATGACCCTTATTCAATTATTGTCCTAATCAAATATTTCAAATATACATTCCCAATAATGAGGTAAGTTGTGTCATTAAATTTTGTCACTCTAAGGCACGTGAGGACATTTCTCATAAAAAAAAGATTGTAGAAATCTTACAAAGTGAATTTTACTGGCCCACCATGTTTAAAGACTCTATGCATTTCGTAAAACCTATGAAAATTATCCAAAAGTGGGATTTATTTCAAAACACAGATAGTCTTTAGATAATCTTTTATTGACTTTTAAGTCTTATCATAGTGGAGCTAAACATCATACAATTCATGACTTGTGAACTCATTTTCATAAAGAACATGCTTGACATAGTCTTGGAAATCTAACTAAAAAAGACTATTTGCCAGTGTTTAAGAAAACTAGATAAGAAGTTTATCCCCAACATATAGAGGGCGTTTAAGCCACTCTTGGATATAAAACCAAGGGAAGATATGAGCCACAATCACAACTACCTATACATGCACATGCTTTTTCAAAAATAAATAAATAAATAAAGAGAGAGAGAGAGAGAGAGAGAGAGTGAGACTTCAGCTGGCCTACATATAGGTGGTATGATTGCCTTTTTAATTTCTTATTTATAAAATTCTCTCTTCCTTCCCTTCATTTCTACTTAACTCATACATTCAACAAATATAGAAATGTGTAGAAATGACAATTTCCACAGGTCATCACATAAGAAATGTTTGTGTTTTTGGTAGATCTAGTCCTAGAAAAGAAAAGGAGATTTTAGAATTAGCAAATCATCTTGGTCAGGTGTTAGCTGAGAGAAAGATTCATTTAGTATATGGGGGAGACAGTCTTGAGTTAATGGAAGGTGTGTCAATAGCTGTATTTTTAGGAGGTAGTCAAGTTTTGGTAGTCATCCCTAAAGCCTTAGTATAAGGAAACATCATTGAAAAATAATTGGAGAGGAACTATAGGTCTCTACAATGTCTGCTCAAATGAATGCAATATTTAACCATGTTGATGCCTTCATTGCCTTACTAGGTGGTCTGGGCACATTGGAAGAGATCTTTCATATCTTCTCTTGGGCCCAACTACACATTCACCATAAACTTATAGGTCTATTAAATATTAATGGTTATTATGATAAGTTGTTGTTTCTTGATCATGTTGTGGAAAAGTAATTTCTAACATCTTCGGCACAACAAATCATAATTTCAGCTGCTAGTGCTGAACAATTGATTAACCAACTACAATCTTTCATACCTGTAACTGATCCCTCCATGAGTCGTATAAATTGGTCATCTAAGGAAATGGTAAAAAGCTTAGATTGGATTTGAGCTTTTCTTTGTGAATCTTTGTGTCTTTTGGTTTTATTATTGTGTTTTGTTGTTTCTTATATTTGTTTAAGTGTGTTTCAGGTTTGTTAGTGTTTGTTATTTCAGGTAATATCTTATATACTCTATCTTTCTACGTTAGGACATTAAGGACAATGTCTCATTTTGGTTGGGAGCAGATGATAATAGTTGACAAAAAAAAATTAATTGAGTGTGTTTTCTATTTCATAAAGCATGTGTAAAATTGTTGTTACTAGGATGATAGAGTAAAGGAGCTCTTTTGTTAAAGTGACTCTTGAGACGCATCTTAGTAACCATTCTTAACAAGGTCTATTATAATACTTCTTGAAATATTCAAGTTTACAAACTCTCGCATTGTTATCATTTAATTTTGCTCATATACTCATTTAACATGTATTCTTAAACCTTAATTTTCACACATATACTTTAACATATGATTGTGGGCTGCCCATTGGATTATTACATTATTTATGTTCTTTTATTAAAGGTAACAACCAAGGGAAAGGGATAGTATATAATTTGAAAAAAAAGAGTAAAAAAATAATGATAATAAAAATATAGATAAGTTTGATTTTGTAGCCTCCCTAACCTAAGCAATTAAACCCGAAGAGGTGTTTTAACATCTAATACCCTAAAGTCAACTAACTTGGAAGCTATTGGATTAACACTTGTTACATGGGTTGAATATTTCATGAAAAGGCTATTTCTTTTTTTTTTTTAAGAAAATAGTTATTGAAGTACTTAAATGTAAACTGTCTACTTAAAGGAGGATTATATTTTAAAATAGAGACTAAGGTTTCCTAGGATATAAAAAAAATGAGAGAAGAGAAGGGGGGCAACCACTCAAGAAGAGAAAAATGCCCCCCTCCTCTAAAAGACTAGAAATTATGCATTCTTCCTTCTTTTTGATTAACTGTTCTACAAACATGAAAGGCTTAACACTTTTTATTGGTTGCAAGGACACGAAAACCTTCAAATTTCAAAAACTGTGATATTTATTTTACCTTTTATTTTCAGTTTATATGATGAATATGTTTGTTCTCCTATGCTTATTTTTCCTATGATTATTTATTTTAATTGTTAAAGTGGACTCTAAGTTATTATTGTAGATAATCTATTGCTAAGTTTGATATCAAAACCAGAATTGTGGTATATGAACATGTGAAGCAACTGAGTTTAATAATTGTGGTAGATCTACGTTATTAATCTGAGGGAGAACATTTAATCAAATCAAACATAGACTGTGGACAATTATGTTTTCTTGATTAATCAACTTATCTAGTTCTTAAAGTTGCCATTGAATTAAATTACTAGTATAAACATTGTGGTTGTTTGATGGTTAGGGTTAGTTATATGGCGGATCCGTTAACTAACCAATGTTAAGAAGAGATAAATATTTAGAATATAAATTGATGTTTTGTTTCTATGATTAGTTCTGATTTCTGTAGGTGGATGTGTGCCTGTGACCAAGGTTTGTTTTTTTGATAATTTTCTGATTTTATTTAATTTCACTTGATAGTTTTTTAATTTGTTTTTCTTTAGCCTAGATAACGTCCCCAAGTTGCATATCATCTAGCATAAAAATCTGATTTGAACCTTCCTCATAAGATCGACCCCTTACTTGCTTTATATCATCTTGTGTGTTGTGTTTTAAGTTAGGGTATTTAATTTGTGCGACCGCGACATCACAATAGAAAGCTCGTTACATGGGTTAAAAATGCATTGTGTGTTAAGTTACATGTATATATATTTTTTTTTAAAAAAAGAAAAAAAATCCCAACTCAAGGAAGTTAACATTAAACATTAGAACAAAATTTTTGTTTTCTTCCAAGTAAAGCCCTATAACTATGTGTTGATATATTAAGCACAAAAAAAAGGTTTATTAATATCTTGTTCAAGAGGTATTGAGCATATATATAACTTTAATGAGAGTTCGTTTATTTGAATATATTAATGGAAGTTGAATGATGAATACCTTGCTTTGTGGAGTTTGTTTATCTTGTTGAATGATGAAGTTAACCTTGCTTGAATTTTATATTAATGGAAGCTCTATCTTGATCTTAATTTTCTAGGAAATAAATACAGTCGAGAATTATAAAGCAAGACTTTTTGACCAACATTGAATGTTTTTCTCAGTATTTTCTTGTCATGAAACTCTTTATTTCTTGCTTTATGAATTCTTGAATTTTCATATGCATCATTTCTTATTTCTTCAAGCTCATTTATTTGTAATTTTCGTAGTTGACTAGCATCATCCAGATTTGAATTGAAAGCTTTAATAGCCCAATAAGCTTTATGTTCAAGTTCCACCATCACTTATTATGGCTCGAGGGACCCCAAATCGACTCAAAATATTTTCTTTCAAAAACTTTATTACTGTTTTGTGATCATTGTTTGGACTTGGAATTGCCTCTATCCATTTTGAAACATAATTTATTGCGATTAATATGTATAAGAAACCAAATGATGGAGGGAATGGACCCATGAAATCTATACCCCAGTAGTCAAAGATCTCAATGACAAGAATAGGATTTAAAGGCATCATGTGACGTTTTGAAATAGATCCTAACTTTTGACAATTCTCACAAATCTTGCAAAATACATGTGAGTTCTTGAATATGGTGGGCCAATAAAATCCATTTTGAAAGATTTTTGTACCTGTCTTTTTTGACGAGAAATAACATCCACATGCTTCAGAATGATAATGTTTAATGACACTACTTACCTCGTTGTCAGGAATGAATCTTTGAAATATTTGATCGGGACAATATTTGAATAAGTTAGGGTTATCACAATAAAAGTTCTTCACTTCGTTCAAAAACTTTTCTTTGTCTCGGGTACTCCAATCAGCTGGCAAATCTCCTACAGCAAGAAAATTGATATTTTCATCATACAAAGGCATTGGACTAAGAGAAAGTAAGGATTCGTTAGGAAAGTAATCATCGATTGATGTGATGTTAGATGTTGAATTTGTTGTCACTTTTGACAAAAGATCTGCATCAACATTTTTGGTGTGTTTTTCATCCGTGATTTCTTCCTTAGTGGTCATGGCATGAGAAAATGAAAGTGCTGGCGAAGAGAATAAATCATTTGCAAATCTTCAGATTCATCCAACTCATTTTTACTTAAAGTAGATTCAAGTTGATAACAAACTAATTCATCAATATGATCTACTTCTTGTAAATCGTTATCATCTCCAGGTTGCTTGTAAATGTTGAAAATATTCATCTCCAATGTCATGTTTCCAAATGATAGCTTCATCAGTCCATTCCAACAATTAATCAATGCGTTAGAAGTTGCAAGAAACGAAAGTCCTAAAATAACAGGAAATGAATTACTTACTTCAATAGGTTGTGTGTTCAAGACAATAAAATCCACAGGATAAATGAATTTATCGACTTGTACTAACACATCTTTGACTATTCCTCTAAGCACTTTTACAAATCTATCGGCAAGTAAAAGAGTTATAGAAGTTGGTTTTAACTCACCTAGATTAAGACTCTGAAAAACTAAATATGGAAGTAAATTCACACTAGCACCAAGATCAAGTAAGGCTCTTTCAATTTTTTATTCTCTAATAAAGCAAGAAATTGTAGGACAACCAGGGTCTTTATATTTCAAAGCATTATTGTTCTGAAGAATGACACTTACTTGTTCTGCTAAAAAGGCTTTCTTTTTCACATTCAGTTTCCTCTTCACAGTGCATAGATCTTTTAAAAATTTAGCATAGGAAGGAACCTGTTTAATAGCATCTAACAAAGGTATATTGATTCTTACCTGTTTGAAAATTTCAAAAATTTCAGAGTTGTGATTGACTTTCCTTTGTTTGGTCATGGCATGAGGAAATGGAAGTGCTGGCGGTGAATCAGTCGTTTCTTTGCAATTTTCAGATTCAACCCTTTCCTTACCCTCAGAGATTGACTCATCATCTTTCTTATAAGGTTCAAGAGAGGGTTTTTCAATAACCTTACCACTACGAACAGTAGTGACTGATTTGACTTGATCCATATGTTGGCTTCCGGAACTACTTGCATTAGCATTGTATTGCCCCTTGGGATTTTGTTGTGGTTATGATGGAAACTTACCTTTCTCTTTGAAACTGAGAGCAAATGTTAATTTTGCAAGAGTATCTTTAAAATCTGTCATGTTTTGAGTAAGTTGAGTATTGATTGTTTCTTGCTTTTCAATGAATGCATGCAATGTTTCCTCAAGATTTCTTCTAGGTGGTGGAGCATAAGGAGGTGCATATCCATGAAAATTTTGAAAATTATGGTGTGCTTGAAACAGTGGTTATGAAATTTATGCATTGTTGTTATCACTCTACCAACTAAAATTTAGGTGATTTCTCCAACCAGGGTTGTATGTTTGGGAGTATAGGTTATGGTTGGCCCTTTGGAAACTGTTTAAAGCATGGGCTTGTTCATGGAGACATTCCTTAAAAGAAGGCAAGGTTGGACAGTTATTGGTTGAGTGTTCATTTGTTTCACATATTTGACACACAATGTTTTCAATAAATTTTAATTGA
>NW_011502673.1:0-9788 GCF_000495115.2 Populus euphratica
CACACTAGCTCCAAGATCAAGTAAGGCTCTTTTAATTTTATGTTCTCCAATAAAGCAAGAAATTGTAGGACAACCAGGGTCTTTATATTTCAAAGCATTATTGTTCTGAAGAATGACACTTACTTGTTTGGCTAAAAAGGCTTTCTTTCTCTCATTCAGTTTCCTCTTTACAGTACATAAATCTTTTAAAAATTTAGCATAGGAAGGAACCTGTTTAATAGCATCCAACAAAGGTATATGGATCCTTGCCTGTTTGAAAGTTTCAAACTTACCTGTTTGAAAATTTCATAAATTTCAGAGTTATGGTTGACTTTCCTTTGTTTGGTCATGGCTTGAGGAAATAGAAGTACTGACGGTGTATCAGTCGTTTCTTTGCAATTTTCATATTCAACCCCTTCCTTACCCTCAGAGATTGATTCATCATCTTTCTCATAAGGTTCAAGAGAGGGTTTTTCAATAACCTTACCACTGTGAAGAGCAGTGACATTTGACTTGATCCATGTGTGTTAGCTTCCAAAACTACTTGTATTTGCATTGTATTGCCCCTTAGGATTTTGTTGTGGTTGAGATGGAAACTTACCTTTCTCTTGGAAACTGAGAGCAGATGTTAATTTAGCAAGAGTATCTTTAAAATCTGTCATGTTTTGAACAAGTTGAGTATTAATTGTCTCTTGCTTTTCAATGAATGCATACAATGTTTCCTCAAGATTTCTTCTAGAAGGTGGAGCATAAGAAGGTGCATATCCATGAGAATTTTGAAAATTATGGTGTGCTTGAAACGGTGGTTGTGAAGTTTGTGCATTGTTGTTCTCACTCTTCCAACTAAAATTTGGGTGATTTCTCCAACCAGGGTTGTATGTTTGGGAGTATGGGTTGTGGTTGGCCCTTTGAAAACTGTTTAAAGCATGGGCTTGTTCATGGAGACATTCTTTAAAAGAAGGCAAGGTTGGACAATCGTTGGTTGAGTGTTCATTTGTTTCACAGATTTGACACACAATGTTTTCAACAGATTTTAATTGACCACTCTTTTTCAATTCTAGTGCCTCGACTTTTCTAGCTAAAGATGCAAACTTGGCTTGAAGGTCATGATCTTCCCTAAGGTTGTACATACCTCCACTAGATGTATGAGGTTGAGTTTTACTCGGTGCCTCATATGTACCCGCGGTGTCCCAATTTTGAGCATTTTCAGCTAACAAGTCTAAGTACTCCATTGCTTCATCAGGGTCTTTATCTTCAAAAGTTCCATTGCACATCAATTCAACCATTTGCCTATCTTTAGGTGTTAACCCTTCATAGAAATGTGAAACCAATCTCCATGTTTCAAAACCATGATGAGGGCAAGTACTAAGCAAGTCTCGATACCTATCCCAACATTGGTAAAATGTTTCTCCTGGTTTTTGAGTGAAAGTAGTGATTTGTCTTTTGAAAGAGTTTGTTCTATGAGATGGAAAAAACTTCTTTAAAAACTGTTGTTGCATTTCATCCCAAGCACGAATGGATCCTGGTCTTAAATTTTGTAGCCATGTTTTAGCTTTATCTTTTAATGAAAAAGGAAAAAGCTTTAATCTAATGGTGTTCATGCTACAATTTAAATTATTATATGTGTTGCAGACCTCCTCAAATTCCCTTAAATGCAAGTATGGATTTTCCAATTCCAAACCATGAAAAGAAGGTAAAAGTTGAATAATACCTGGTTTAAAATTAAAATGAGATGCATCAGGAGGAAAAACTATGCATGATGGTGCACTTGTTCTTGTGGGATTCATGTGGTCTCTAAGTGTTCTAGCACGGTTATTCTCATTATTCTCATTATGAAGTGATTGATTATCTTCTTCGGCCATATTTTCTGAAAATGATGAGGATACCCTACAAAGTCTACCACTTGATGTACGTGACCACACTCTCATGCACGTGTAGGAATAAAATAAAAAGAAGAACAACAAAGCAAAAGAAGGAGGAAGAAAACAAAATAAAAAGAAACAAAAGAAAAGAAACAAAGTTATATACAAGAAAAGTGAAAAGAGAAAATAAAATAAATACTATAATTTATACAAGAACTTACCTCCCCGGCAACGGCGCCAAAAACTTGACACGACTAAAAGATTGATGTCTTCTCCCAAGTGCAGGAGTGTCGAAGTAATAAATAACCCGGCAAGACCGGGGTCGAACCACAGGGAGGTTAATTGTACAAATTATAAACAACAATTATAAACAATAATTATAAACAACAACAATAATAATAGAAGCAATAATAATACTAATAATAATAGTAGTAGTAGTACTAATAATAATAATAATAATAATAATAATAATAATAAAGAAAGAGAAGAAGAAGAAGATGATGAGAACTTGGAGATGGAAAATTAATGTAAGGATTAAACAATAATAATAACAAATGTCAAGGTTAGAGGTTCCACTAATGGTATATCAAACAAGTATAGTATAAACTCTTATTATTGAATTGGAAACCACACACAAAGGAGGTTCCAATCAGATTATATATTGTTAACATGATTACATTAGTCATCTTATTCAATTAATGCTAATACTTGTAAATCTCGTCAAGCATTCATGATTATAACTTATGTTAACAACAAATCAAGTTCCTTTCATAGCTCAGGTGTCGGTTATACCATACATTATGGGCTATGAAAGTGCCAAGCATTTGTTGTACCAAGTGTTATACAACATAAATCAAGATTAATCATTTAACAAGCAAAGTATTAAAGAGTAAACAAGATAACAAATATAAAACATGTTAGTATCAAACATTAAAGTCCATATTAAGTTTACATTATACTTATTCTCACACCATTAGTGTAACCTTTTCACCTTGACATAATTAACTTAGCTAGACATAATGAAAGAAAGCAAAATAGATAAACAAAATAAGAACATAAAAGTTAACTAAGTAAAGGAAAGGAAATGAAAGGCATAAACTTAATATTAATGAAAACAAAGCATAAAAAATACAAAGAGAGAAAGGAAGAGCATGATCTTGATCTGAACACCAAGATGCCTAAATGCATGGCAAATGCCTCCTTTTATAGGCCAAAATTGGGAACTATTGATTTGATGACTAATTGATAAGTGGGTGACCAACTTTTGACTTGGTGACAATCCTTATCTTCTCTTGTCTGCCCAAAACGTCATTGATAACGTCAAAACTGGAGCCAGTTGCAAACATGAAAGTTGTAGGCAATTGTCTCAGCTTTCTTGTGTAAAAAATTCAGCTCATTTGGACTTCTAGAACTCCAGATATGGCCAAAATACCGAACAGTGCTCGGGCTGGAAGACAGATTCGGGCTTCTTTGTTGTTTCTACAATTTGGACTTGATAATGGCCTTTTTAGATCTTGGGCTCCATATGAAAGTTGTAGGCCTATGTCTTACCTTTCCATCCATATAAATTGGACCTAAATCTGAGATATATAGCTCCAGATATGACCCATTTACCGAACAGTGTTCCGGTTTGGATTGCACCGACATCTCTTCTCTAAGTTTGACCATCTCTTTATCCATGCAATTTAAGTTCTTCAAGTCATCAATCAATCCTTTCATTTATGTGATAGACCTGCATTAAAAATAGACATTTACCACAAATTAAAGGTATCTTATATTATTAGATATATTATTATAAAACATGCTTTGGTTAAGGAGTTATTGATACTTCAAGTGCAAAATGATGATATAAAACCATGATAAAAATGCACTTTTAAGTACTAATCACACCCCCCAACCAGCTTATTACTAGTCCCTAGTAATCAAAGCGTAAAATAGAAAAACAATTTGCAAATTCCACAAAGCAAGGTATTCATCATTTAACTTCCATTAATCTATCCAGATAAACAAACTCTCATTAAATTTATATATCTGCTCAATACCTCTTAACAAGATATTAATAAACCTTTCTTTTGTGCTCAATGTATCAACACATAATTATGGGGCTTTTCTTGGAAGAAAACAAAATTTTTGTTCTAATGTTTAAGGTTAACTTCCTTGGGTTGGGATTATTATTTTTGTCTTTTTTTTTCTTTTTTTCTTTTTTAAAAATCTATATACATATAATTTAAAAACATCATGCATCTTTAACCCATGTAACGAGCTTTCAGCTAATGACTCCCAGACCAGTTGGTCTTAGGGCATTAGGTGTTAAGACACCCCTACGAGCTTAGTAACTCGGGTCGCAGATACTGATATGTAGATAGTGCAATGTTTGATTCCCTTAAGCTTTTCTCCTCAACCCATGTAACAAGCGTTGGGCCAATAGCTCCCAAGTCAGTTGACTTTAGGGTATTAGGTGTTAAAACACCCCTTCGGGCTTAATTGCTTAGGTTAGGGAGGCTACGAAACCAAACTTATCTACATTTTTATTATCATCATTTTTTTTTCTTCTTTTTTTTCTTTTTTTTTTCTTTCTTTTTTTTCATGTTTTTTTTTTAATTATATACAATCCCTTTCCCTTAGTTGTTACCTTTAACAAAAGAACATAAATAATGTAATAATCCAATATGCAACCCACAATCATATGTTAAAGTGTGTGTGTGTAAATTAAGGTTTAAGAATACATGTTAAATAAGTATATGAGCAGAATTAAGTGGTAACAATACGAGAGTTTGTAAACCTGAATATTTCAGGAAGTATTATAATAGACCTTGTTAAGAATGGTTACTAAGATGCGTCTCAAGAGTCACTTTAACAAAAGAACTCCTTTACTCTGCCATCCTAGTAACAACAATTATGCACATGCTTTATGAAATGAAAAACAATTTTTTTTTATCAACTACTACCCTCTCCCCCCAACCAAAACGAGACATTGTCCTCAATGTTCTAAGGTAGAAAGATAGAGTATAAAAGATATCACCTGAAATAACGAACACTGACAAAACCTGAAACACACTAAAACAAAAATAAGAAATAACAAAACATAATAATAAAACCAAAAGACACAAAAATTCACAAATGAAGGCTCAAATCCAATCTAAGCTTTTTACGGCTTCCCGTAGATGACCAATTTATGCGACTCATGGAAGGATCAATCACAGGAATGAAAGATTGTAGTTGGTCAATCAACTGTTCAGCAGTAGCAGCAGAGATTATGATTTGTCGTGCAGAAGATGTTAGAAATTCCTGTTCCACAGCATGATCAAGAAAAGACAACAACTTATCATAATAACCATTAACATTTAACAAACCTATGGGTTTATGGTGAATGTGCAATTGAGCCCAAGAGGAAATATGAAAGATCTCTTCCAATGTGCCTAGACCACCTGGTAAAGCAATGAAAGCATCAGCATGGTTAAACATTGCATTCATTCGAGCCGACATTGTGGAGACCTGAAGTTCCTCTCCAATTGTTTTTCCAATGATGTCCCCTTGTGCCAAAGCTTCAGGGACGACCCCCAAAACTTGACTACCTCCTAAAAATGCAGCTATTGACACACCTCCCATTAACCCAAGACTGCCTCCCCCATACACTAAATGAATCTTTCTCTCAGCTAGCACCTAACCAAGATGATTTGCTGATTCTAAAAACTCCTTTTCTTTCCCAGGACTAGATCCACCGAAAACACAAATATTTCTTATTTGATGACCTGAGGAACTTGCCATTTTTTAAGTACTAATCAATGTCAGCTATATGAAACATATTTAGGAATTTTCACAAATGATTTGTGTTTAGGTGACCTGCTCATGGTGTGAAAAACACCTAGGATTTTTCATAACTGATTTGTGTTCGAATGACCTTCTTGTGGTATGGAAAATACAAAGATTTTTTCAACTTGATTATTTCATAAAGTGGTAAGCTCGAAGAAAATTTATTTGAAAGAGAGATGAGCTTGAATAAGATTTTGCAATTTTGACTTTTTTATAGAGCTGTTATCTCAAAGATCTAGACATTTTAGAAAATAATGAGCTTGAAGAAACTTTCTTTTAAAGAGAGATTAGCTCGAAGAAAAAATTGATATTTTAACTTTTTATATAATGATCATTTCAAAGATTTAGTCATTTTAGAGAGTGACGAGTTTAAAGAACATTTGTAATTTTTACCTTTTTATAGAATGGTTATTGACACGACTAAAAGATTGATGTCTTCTCCCAAGTGCAGGAGTGTCGAAGTAATAAATAACCCGGCAAGACCGGGGTCGAACCACAAGGAGGTTAAGTGTATAAATTATAGATGACAACAACAACAACAACAACAACAACAACAACAACAACAACAACAACAACAACAACAACAACAACAACAACAACAACAACAACAACAACAACAACAACAACAACAACAACAACAACAACAACAACAACAACAACAACAACAACAACAACAACAACAACAACAACAACAACAACAACAACAACAACAACAACAACAACAACAACAACAACAACAACAACAACAACAACAACAACAACAACAACAACAACAATAATACCATATTAAGTTTACATTATACTTATTCTTACACCATTAGTGTAACCTTTTCACCTTGACATAATTAACTTAGCTAGACATAATGAAAGAAAGCAAAATAGATAAACAAAATAAGAACATAAAAGTTAACTAAGTAAAGGAAAGGAAATGAAAGGCATAAACTTAATATTAATGAAAACAAAGCATAAAAAATACAAAGAGAGAAAGGAAGAGCATGATCTTGATCTGGAAATCAAGATGCCTAAATGCATGGCAAATGCCTCCTTTTATAGGCCAAAAATGGGAACTATTGATTTGATGACTAATTGATAAGTGGGTGGCCAACTTTTGACTTGGTGACAATCTTTATCTTCTCTTGTCTGCCCAAAACGTCATTGATAACGTCAAAATTGGAGCCAGTTGCAAACATGAAAGTTGTAGGCAATTGTCTCAGCTTTCTTGTGTAAAAAATTCAGCTCATTTGGACTTCTAGAACTCCAGATATGGCCAAAATACCGAACAGTGCTCGGGCTGGAAGACAGATTCGGGCTTCTTTGTTGTTGCTACAATTTGGACTTGATAATGGCCTTTTTAGATCTTGGGCTCCATATGAAAGTTGTAGGCCTATGTCTTACCTTTCCATCCATATAAATTGGACCTAAATCTGAGATATATAGCTCCAGATATGACCCATTTACCGAACAGTGTTCCGGTTTGGATTGCACCGACATCTCTTTTCTAAGTTTGGCCATCTCTTTATCCTTGCAATTTAAGTTCTTAAAGTCATCAATCAATCCTTTTATTTATGTGATAGGTCTGTATTTAAAATGAATATTTACCACAAATTAAAGGTATCTTAGGTTATTAGATATATTATTATAAAACATGTTTTAGTTAAGGAGTTATTGATACTTCAAGTGCAAAATGATGATATAAAACCATGATAAAAATGCACTTTTAAGTATTAATTAGTTATCTCAAATATTTAGTCATTTTAGAAAGTGGCAAATTGGAAGAAAATCTAAAAATATAGAAATCATCTCAAAGATTTAGTCATTTTAAAGAGTGATGAGCTTAAAGAAATTTTATAATTTTCTCCTTTTTTATAAAGCGGTCAACTCTAAGATTTAGTCATTTTGGAGTGTTAAGCTCGAAGTAAATCTATAATTTTAAACCTTTATAGAATGATCATCTCGATGAATTAATCATTTTAGAGAGTTATGAACTCAAAGAAAATTCATAATTTTGACCTTAAATGCTGGGTCTTTGATAATTTTTAGTTGCTTTCAAGGAATCTTCCTTAAAAATTCCTAAAAAATTTATTATGATATTTATTCATGCATTTTACTTGTATTAAAATATAGGCCCTCTTTCTATGTTATCTCTCTATTGCTTGATGAATAAGGTGTATAATTTATGAGAGGAGTTTTCTTGGTTACTTGATTCTTCAACCCACTTAGGTTTTGTTTATGTGATTAATGTGTTTGACTACCTTTTTATAATGTAGCTTGGACTTTAGGCAATAAATGCAGCTGTGCTTAATTAATCATTCCTTAAAAAGTGACAAACTCTTTTAGCCTTGATGTTTCCTCCTCGATCAAACAATGCCCCTAATTGTGGTTTTCTTTCACCATTGCTTACTCATTATTTATTTTGATAGAGAAGTAGTTTATTAAATCATTTGTTTCAAATTGCCCCTAGCTGATCTTGTTATATGCATCTTTTCAACATTCATCAAAATATACTTATATGAGAAAATCTTTAAAGTCATCTTTCAAAGGTTAAACCACCTCTTAACCATGAAAATGTTCCCCAAGTGTAGCACTACTCTTAACAACTAATGGAGTTCATCAAGTAGTCCACTATCATAGACTGTCTTTGAGCAATATTGCCCTTAACTGTTTTGGATATTGTTCATTACCCCTTATAAGGTCTACAACATTATCCCCTGGTTACTCAACTTTCTAATGACGACTCATAAAAAATGACAACATCATCTTCGTCAAATACTTTGCAAACTCAGTCAATGGCCCTTTTGTTTGAAAATAATTTTTTTTGTTTTGGAATCAAATCATAAATTTTAAAGATCCTATCCATTCAAGTCTCATTGTTGCAAAGAAATCATGGGCATGTAATTTTAAAAGTGTTTCAACACTAAGATATATTTTTTGTGTGTATTTGGTTGACAATTGATAAGGTAAGAAGGAAATGTCATCTCAAAATTTGGTGATTCATGGCTCAAACAAAAATCCTAAAATTTTAACTCTTGTTTTTTTTTTTTAGAAATTTATATGATACGAGCCTCTCTTCTTCTTTTATTCAACTCCCTAAAGGTTTATCTTTAGAAAAAAGATAATTTGATCTTTTATGCAAGGAAGATTGGAATTGATGAAGGTACATAATGAGGTAACCTTTTATTTTTGTGGGTTCACAAGTAAGAGGTTCAAGTAAAAGCTCAAGGTTTTGTTGAGAAAAAAATTATCTTATTTTTTAGCATTTACTTATAATAATAAGTAACTTATTCTTTTATGTCATCAATCTTATGAAAACGTTTTTTGTATTTTGAAAGCACTATTTATTAGTTTAGGTTGTTCGCTTGCTTAATCAAAAAGGAATTTTAAAGGCATATAATGTAGCTTAAGGGTTGATGGATAAAGCATAAAAGATATTGTTCAACATATTTGTTGACAACTTTATATTGTCCATCCCTTTGTGAATGATAGGAGGAACTCATCTGTAGTTTTATGCCTTACATTTTAACATGCTAAAAATGATTGATAAATATTAGATCCCTATCACTAATGATGGGTCTCAGTATACCATGAAGTTTCACCACACCAACAGATTTCTTAACCATTATCTTTGTAGTATAACGATGAGCTAACGCCAATAAATGTATTTGCCTTACTAAGGCAATCAACAACAACTAAAATGGTGTTCTTCCCGTAGGATTGTGGAAGACTTTTATTGAAGTCCATCATGATGTCATCCCAAACTTGATATGGAATAGGTAACGACTATAATAACTTATTTAAATAATGTTAATACTTGTAAATATTGTCAGATATTCATGATTATAACTTATGTTAATAACAAATCAAGTTCCTTTCATAGCACAAGTGTAGGTTATATACCATATGGGTGGCTATGGAATTGCCAAGTATTTGTTGTACCAAGTGTTATACAGCATAAATATAGATTAACTATTTAACAAGCAAAATATTAAAAGTGAACAAGATAACAAATATAAAATATGTTAGTATCAAACATTAAAGTCCATATTGAGTTTGCACTATATACATCATTAGTGTAACCTTTTCATCTTGACTTCATAAACTTAACTAAACATAAATAAACAAGACAAAAAAAAAAGT
>NW_011502673.1:9890-12413 GCF_000495115.2 Populus euphratica
AGAGCATGAACATGATCTTGATCTGAAAACCAAGATGCTTAAATGTATGGAAAATGCCTCTTTTTAGAGGTTAAAATTGGAAACTATTGGTTTGTTGACTAATTGTTGAGTGGGTGGCCACATCTTGACTTAGTGACAATGTTTGTCTTCTTATCTGAACAAAACATCATTGCTAACATCAGAATTTGAACGGACTTGATTCATAAAAGTTCTAGGAAATTATCTCAAATTTTCAATAACAAATAATTGAGGTCATTTGAACTTCTAGAACTCAAGATATGGTTTGAACACTAAACAGTGTATGGGCTGCAGGACAAATTCAAACTTCTTTATTATTGCTAAGATTTGGACTTCCAAACAACATAATTAAGTCTTGCATTCTCATAAGTGTTTTAGGTCTATTCTTAGCTTTCTAGCCATATAAACCAAATTGAAATCCAAGATGTACAACTCTAGATATGACCCAATGATTGAACAATTTTCAAGTCTGGCTGAACCGACATTTCTTTTTTAAGCTTCACCCTCTCCTTGTCTTCTCAATTTTAGTTGGTGAACTCATCAATTAATCCTTTGATTTATGTGATAGGCCTACATTTAAGATGAACATTTACCATAAAGTAAATGTATCTTATAGTATCAGACTTGTTATTATAAAATATGCTTTAATTAAGGAGTTATTGATATTCAAGTGAAAAATGCTAATATAAAACCTTGATAAAAATAAAATTTTAATTACTAATCAGATGGCCAATAAAAATGTTGAGCGAGTCCTTTATAAGTGTGAAGCACCCCTAAATGACCCTCAAGTTGTGAGTCAAGGAATTCTCACAATAGTTATTAAATGATGTTGGAATTAGAGGGTACCACCACTCGGTTCTTGTAATAAACCAGCCATTTTACCATGTATAAGGGCTATATGGGTTCTTAATTTTCATCTTGCTAATTTTCTGCATCTGAGGATAAGAAACAACCTCTTCTTTTATGTTATTTCATACTTGGGTATGAAGGACATGTAAAGTATCAAGACATGGGCTTTTTGTCATGCATGAAAGTACATCCATAATTGTGTTTTCCTTGTGAAGCTTATACACTATCTCATACCCATACCTCAATAGCTTTGACACCATTTTTTTTTTGTTCTGAAGTAATTACGTGCTACTCCAATAGATATTTTAGGTTGTGCTAATTTGTTGGGATTAAGAATTTCTAACCCAACAAGCATAGCCTCCAAGTTTGGACAATTACAACAATGGACAACATCTCTTTTGCATATATTGACCATGTTCCTTTTTAAAGCCATAAAGCTTGGCTCATAAAGGTTATGGGCCTTTTCTATTAAGTTAAAGTCGCACCAATTCCATCCCCTAAAGTATCAAACTTAATAACAAAAGGTTCATCAAAGTTAGGCATTGTAAGTGTTAGTGTAGAAGTCATGGCTTTTTTAAGGCCTTTAAAGGTTGTTTTTGGTTCATCGTTCTAGCCAAATTGTCTTTTTTGTAACAGAGTTGTAAGTGGTCAAGCTAGAATCCTATAATTATGGATAAATTTCCTGTAATAATCTATAAGGCCTAAGAATCAGCGCAATTCATAGATATTAGTAGGCCTTGACCAATTTAACATTACTTGTATTTTTTTTCTTGGTCTACCTTTACTCCTTGAGAAGTAATAATATGACCCAAGTACTCTAATTCTTGTTGACCAGATGCACATTTCTTCAATTTAACAAAAAATTGGTGCTGCTTTAAATTTTCAAAGGCCTTTCAAAAATGTTCAAGATGCGTGGTCCAATTAGGACTATAAATCAATATGTCATCAAAGATTATAATTAGTACTTAAAAATGTATTTTTATCAAGGTTTTATATCATTATTTTGCACTTGAAGTATCAATAACTCCTTAATTAAAGCATGTTTTATAATAACACATCTAATAATATAAAATACCTTTGATTTATGGTATATGTTCATCTTAAATGCAGGCTTATCACATAAACAAAAGGATTGATTGATGAGTTTAAGTACTGAAATTGAAAGGACAAAGAGATAACCAAACTTAGCAAAGAGATGTTGGTGTAGTCCAAACTAAAACACTATTCAGTAATTAGGTCATATCTAGAGCTATAGATCTCGGATTTAGGTTTGCTTTATATGGATGGAAAGCTAAGACATAGGCCTAAAACTTTCATGAGAAGTCAAGACACAATTATGCTTTTTGGAAGTCCAAATCTTAGCAATAATATAGAAGTTTGAATCTATCCTATAGTCTAGACATTGTTCAGTGTTCAACCCATATATTGAGTTATAGAAGTCCAAATGACCTCAATGTTTTTCTTAGAAAGTTGAGATAATTTTCTAAAACTTTCATGTGGAGGTCTGGTTCAAATTCTGATGTTATTAATGACATTTTATTTAGACAAGAAGATAAAGTTTGTCACTAAGTCAAGAATTGACCACTCACTTATCAATTAGACATCAAATCAATAGTTCCCAATTTTGGCCTATAAAAGGAGGCATTTGACATGCAT
>NW_011502673.1:12874-13175 GCF_000495115.2 Populus euphratica
AAGTTATAATCATGAATACCTGATAACATTTACAAGTATTAACATTATTCGAATAAGATAACTAATATACTCATATTAATAATTTATAATATGACTGGAATCTTCTTTGTGTGTGGTTTCCATTTGAGTAATAAGAGTTTATACTAATTTGAAATACCATTAGTGGGTGCTCTAACCTTGACATTTGTTGTCATCATTGTATAATCTTTACATTGATCTTCCATCTCAAAGTTCTCATCAACTTCTTCTTCTTCTTCTTCTTCTTTTTCTATTACTACTACTACTACTACTACTACTACTA
>NW_011502673.1:13204-15630 GCF_000495115.2 Populus euphratica
TTGTTGTTGTTATTGTTGTTGTTGTATTATTGTTATCTATAATTTATACAATTATTCTTCTTATAGTTCGACTCTGGTCTTGTTGGGTTATTTAACAACTATACCACGAGGACACTTCTGCACTTAGGAGAAGACATCAATCTTTTGGTGATGTCAGATTACTAACATAAATTTACAAAGATTGGGGCAAAATAGGGAATTCATAATGGCTTGAAAAGTGGAGGGAGCATTACAAAGATCAAAGGCTTGGTTGGTATCATTAGAAGTTATAGGGAATTAGTGATTCGTTCACTAATAAAATTATAAGTGGATTTGTTGTCAATGAGGACAATCAATTCATGATTCCCAATCCTCACCATGATTCGCATAGTCTTTGAAGTGGACCATTTAGTAAGATTATGTAATTATATTTTAGGTTTATCAACTATGGGGTCCTCGTCATCTACCATGCTTGAATCATAGTCCCCTTCTTGTAACAAGAGCTAGGGCCTTCGGCACTAATGGCTTGGAGTGATTTGTCATCACAATTAAAGTAAAAGCCCTGAGCTTGTCATTTTTGTATTTCATCCTAAGCAAGGTGTTTCATGGGCATTGCGATTGGTGTTTTTGATGGAGAAGATAGGGCAATTTGATTATGATTAAAGGGTAATAGATTTGTGATTCTTTAGTAGCGATTAGTTGATCATCCTGCATTCGTGCTAGGCTTATTGCCTCTTTCAATCATTTGGGTTTGAACATTCTTATTCCTTTTGCAACTTCTAGTTTCAAGCCTCCCATAAATTTCCCTACTAATGCCTTTTGGGTCCACCCTTACACTCAATTCCCTAGTCTCTTAAATTCTTTTTGATAGTCACATAACGAGCCCTCTTGTTTCACCCTTAATTCATCAGAATCATCACTTCACACTCTAAAGGCCCAAATCGAGCCCATAATTCTTCCTCAAAAATTGCATACATCACTTCCTTTTTTTCTTTGCAACCGTGTCATAGCCATTGCCACCCTTGGTTTGCTTTGGATTGGAGATGGAAAGATGCCATTAACACCTTTTGAGCTTCGGTAGTGCCTTGGCTCTCAAAGAATTGATCTATTATATTGAAGCATTTAGTAGGTTCATTCCCCGAGTATATTGGAAACTCGAGTTTTGCCAGTTTAGATGAGAACATTTTGTCTTCCCCTTTCTATTTTCTTTACGAATTCTTCTCTATTATGGTGAGTGCAGCTACTATGGTCATTGTTGTTGTTGGAACCCTTTTTATATGATAGTAAAGCCTTTGTTAGCTTGTTAATGGTGCCTTCTATTTGGTGGAACTTGTCAACAATGTTAAGCTTCATTTGACTCATATCGTCTTAAAGTCCTCTAAGCTCTATTTTAAGATTTTCAATTTGTTCTTTATTGGTTTCCATTATGTATCAGCTTTAATACCAAATGATAGGTCCCACTTAAAGCTTTTAGTATTATGCAAAGAGAATTCTTCTTTGGATAAAAATATATGATTATTACTTAAAAGTGCATTTTTATCAAGGTTTTATATCATTATTTTGCACTTGAAGTATCAATAATTCCTTAGTTAAAGCATGTTTATAATAACAAGTCTGATACCATAAGATACCTTTAATTTAGGGTAAATGTTCATCCTAAATGCGGGCTTATCACATAAATGAAAGGATCAATTGATGAGTTGAAGTATTGAAATTGAAATGATAAAAAGAGGGCCAAACTTAAAAAAGAGATGCTGATGCAGTCCAAATTGGAATACTGTTCAATAATTAGGTTATATCTAGAGTTGTAGATCTTATAATTAGGTCTGCTTAATATGGATAGAAAGCTCAGATATAGGCCTAAAACTTTCATAGGAAGGCAAGACTCAATTTTACTGTTTGAAAGTTCAAATCTTAGCAACAACATAGAAGTTCAAATCTATCCTGCAATCTAGACACTGTTCAGTTTTCAGCCCATATCTCCAGTTCTAGAAGTCCAAATGACCTCAATTTTTTTTCCTGGAAATTTGAGATAATTTCCTAGAACTTTCATGTGTAACGTTGGTTTCAAATTCTGACATTATCAATGATGTTTTTGGCAGATAAGAAGATAAGGATTGTCACCAAGTCAAGAGTTGGCTACCCACTAATCAATTAGATATCAAATCAATAGTTCCTAATTTTTTTTTCTGGAAAGCTAAGAAAATTTCCTAGAACTTTCATACATTAATCTAGATTTCTATTATATAACACTTAGTACAACAAATACTTGGCACTTTCATAGCCCAACCATATCGTATAACCGACACTTGTGCTATCAAAGGAACTTGATTTGTTGTTAACATAAGTTATAATCATGAATACTATTATTGCTAGTATTATTAACTTCTTCTATTATTATTATTGTTATTATTGTTGTTGTTGTTGTTGTTGTTGTTGTTGTTTTT
>NW_011502673.1:15662-17132 GCF_000495115.2 Populus euphratica
TGTTATTATTTATAATTTATACAATTAACCTCCTTGTGGTTCGATCTTGATCTTACTAGGTTATTTATTACTTTGATACTCTTGCACTTGGGAGAAGACATTAATCTTTTAGTCTTATCAATTTTTTGGCACCATTGCTAGGGAGGTAAATTCTTGTACAAATTATATTATTTATTTTATTTTCTCTTTTCACTTTTATTGTATCTAACTTTGTTTATTTTACTTTGTTTCATCTTCTTTTGTTTTTTTCTTTCTTTTATTCTATTTGTACACATGCATGAGAGTGTGGTCACGTACAATAAATGGTAGACTGTGTAGGGTATCCTCATCATTTTCAAAAAATATGGCCGAAGAAGATAACCATTCACTTTATAATGAGAATAATAAGAATAATCATGTTAGAACACTTAGAGGCCACATGAATCCTATAAGAACAAATGCACCATCATGCATAGTTCCCCTTCCCGATGCATCTCATTTTAATTTTAAACCAGACATTATTCAATTTTTACCTTCTTTTCATGGCTTAGATTTAAAAAATCCATACTTACATTTAAGAGAATTTAAGGAGGTCTACAATACATATAATGACTCAAATTGTAGCATGAACACCATCAGATTAAAGCTTTTTCTTTTTTCATTAGAAGTTAAAGCTAAAACATGGCTACAAAATTCGAGACCTGAATGCATTCTTGTTTGGGAAGAAATGCAACAATAGTTTCTAAAGAAGTTTTTCCCTTCTCACAGAACAAACTCTTTCAAAAGGCAAATCACCATTTTCACTAAAAAACAAGGAGAAATATTTGACCAATGTTGGGATGGATATTGAGATTTGCTTAATACTTACCCTTATCATGATTTTGAAACATGGAGATTGGTTTCATATTTCTATGAAGGGTTAACACCTAAAGATAGGCAAATGGTTGAATTGATGTGCAATGGAACTTTTGAAGATAAAGATCCTGATGAATCAATGGAGTACTTAGACTTGTTAGTTGAAAATACTCAAAATTGAGATACCATAGGTACTTATAAGGCATCGGGTAAAACTCAACCTCATACCTATAATGGAGGTATGTACAACCATAGGAAAGATAATAACATCTAAGCCAAGCTTTTAGCTAGAAAAGTTAAGGCAGTAGAATTAAAAAAGAGAGGTCAATTAAAATATGTTCAAAACATTGTATGTGAAATCTATGAAATCAATGTACACTTAACCAATGACTATCCAACTTTGCCTTCTTTTAGGGAATGCCTCCATGAACAAACCTATGATTTAAACATTTTCTAAAGGCCTAATCTTAACCTATACTCGCAAACATACAACTCTAGTTAGAGAAATCACCCAAATTTCAATTGGAAAAGTGCACAAACTTCATAACCACCATTTCAAGCACACCATAATTTTCAAAATTCTTATGGATATGCCCCTCCATATGCTCCACCTCCTAGAAGAAATCTTGATGAAAT
>NW_011502673.1:17144-17644 GCF_000495115.2 Populus euphratica
CTTGATGAAATATTCCATGCATTCATTGAAAAGCAAGAGACAATCAATACTTAACTTGCTCAAAACATGATAGATTTTAAAGATACTCTTGCAAAATTGATATCTGCTCTTAGTTTCCAAAAGAAAGGTAAGTTTCCATCTCAACCACAACAAAATCCTAAGGGCTAATACAATACAAATGCAAGTAGTTTTACAGTGGCAAGGTTATTGAAAAACCCACTCTTGAACCTTGTAAGAAAGATGATGTGTCAATCTTTGAGGGTAAGGAAGGTGTTGAATCTGAATATTGCAAAGGACCAATTCCTCGCTAGCACTTTCATTTCCTCATACCATGACCAAACAAAGAAAAGTCAATCACAACTCTGAAATCTTTGAAACTTTCAAACAGGTAATGATCAATATATCTTTGTTGAATGTTATTAAACAAGTACCTTCCTATGCTAATTTTTTTTTAAAGATCTGTGCACTATGAAGAAAAAACTGAATATAAAAAAGAAAAT
>NW_011502692.1:0-17350 GCF_000495115.2 Populus euphratica
GTGCAAAATGATGATATAAAACATGATAAAAATGCACTTTTAAGTACTAATCACACCCCTCAACCAGCTTATTACTAGTCCCTAGTAATTAAAGCGTTAAAACAATTTGCAAATTTCACAAAGCAAGGTATTCATCATTTAACTTCCATTAATATATCCAGATAAACAAACTCTCATTAAATTTATATATCTGCTCAATACCACTTAACAAGATATTAATAAACCTTTCTTTTGTGCTCAATGTATCAACACATAATTATGGGGCTTTTCTTGGAAGAAAACAAAATTTTTGTTCTAATGTTTAAGGTTAACTTCCTTGGGATGGGATTATTATTTTTGTCTTTTTTTGTTTTACTTCTTTTTTTTTCTTTTTTTTTAAATGTATATACATATAATTTAAAAATATCATGCATCTTTAACCCATGTAACGAGCTTTCAGCTAATGACTCCCAAACCAGTTGGTCTTAGGGCATTAGGTGTTAAGACACCCCTACGAGCTTAGTAACTCGGGTCGCAGATACTGATATGTAGATAGTGCAATGTTTGATTCCCTTAAGCTTTTCTTCTCAACCCATGTAACAAGCATTGGGCCAATAGCTCCCAAGTCAGTTGACTTTAGGGTATTAGGTGTTAAAACACCCCTTCGGGCTTAATTGCTTAGGTTAGGGAGGCTACGAAACCAAACTTATCTACATTTTTATTATCATCATTTTTTTTCTTTTTTTTCATGTTTTTTTTTAATTATATACAATCCCTTTCCCTTAGTTGTTACCTTTAACAAAAGAACATAAATAATGTCATAATCCAATGTGCAACCCACAATCATATGTTAAAGTGTGTGTGTGTAAATTAAGGTTTAAGAATACATGTTAAATAAGTATATGAGCAGAATTAAGTGGTAACAATACGAGAGTTTGTAAACCTGAATATTTCAGGAAGTATTATAATAGACCTTGTTAAGAATGGTTACTAAGATGCGTCTCAAGAGTCACTTTAACAAAAGAACTCCTTTACTCTGCCATCCTAGTAACAACAATTATGCACATGCTTTATGAAATGAAAAACAATTTTTTTTTTATCAACTACTACCCTCTCCCCCCAACCAAAACGAGACATTGTCCTCAATGTTCTAAGGTAGAAAGATAGAGTATAGAAGATATCACCTGAAATAACGAACACTGACAAAACCTGAAACACACTGAAACAAAAATAAGAAATAAAAAAACACAATAATAAAACCAAAATACACAAAAATTCATAAATGAAGGCTCAAATCCAATCTAAGCTTTTTACGGCTTTCCTTAGATGACCAATTTATGCGACTCATGGAAGGATCAATCACAGGAATGAAAGGTTGTAGTTGGTCAATCAATTGTTCAGCAGTAGCAACAGAGATTATGATTCGTCGTGCAGAAGATGTTAGAAATTCCTGTTCCACAGCATGATCAAGAAAAGACAACAATTTATCATAATAACCATTAACATTTAACAAACCTATGGGTTTATGGTGAATGTGCAATTGAGCCCAAGAGGAAATATGAAAGATCTCTTCCAATGTGCCTAGACCACCTGGTAAAGCAATGAAAGCATCAGCATGGTTAAACATTGCATTCATTCGAGCTGACATTGTGGAGACCTGAAGTTTCTCTCCAATTGTTTTTCCAATGATGTCCCCTTATGCCAAAGCTTCAGGGACGACCCCCAAAACTTGACTACCTCCTAAAAATGCAGCTATTGACACACCTCCCATTAACCCAAGACTGCCTCCCCCATACACTAAATGAATCTTTCTCTCAGCTAGCACCTGACCAAGATGATTTGCTGATTCTAAGAACTCCTTTTCTTTCCCAGGACTAGATCCACCGAAAACACAAATATTTCTTATTTGATGACTTGAGGAACTTGCCATTTCTACACACTTCTGTATTTGTTGAATGTATGGGTTGAGTAGAAATGAAAGGAAGGAAGAGAGGGTTTTATAGATGAGAAATTAGAAAGGCAATCATAACATCTATATGTAGGCCAGCTGGAGTCTCACACTCTCTCTCTCTCTCTTTTTATTTATTTATTTATTTACTTTTGAAAAAAACATGTGTATGTACAGGTAGTTGTGATTGTGGCTCACATCTTCCCTTGGTTTTACGTCCAAGAACGGCTTAAATGCCCTCTATGGATCGGGGATAGGCTTCCCATCCAGTTTTCTTAAAAACTGGCAAACAGGGTCTTTTTTAGTCAGATTCCCAAGACTAAGTCGATCATGTTCTTTATGAAATAGTGGCCATAAATCATGAATTGCACGATGCACATCTCCACTAGGATGCGTCTCAAGAGTCAATAGAAGATTATCTAAAGACTCCTTACTCAGGCCATCCTTAATGAATTGTATTTTATCTTCACGGTTTATAGATACCATTCCTAAAGAACGACATTGTGTATTACAAGTCCATCTAGCACATCGATGACAGACATCCAGTCGTTTTGCACGACGATTCTTTGCAAAAGTGTTTTTACCTGTTCCAGGCATGTGTGAAATGAAGAAGTTAGAGGACTCACCTGATAATCGGACCTTTGCTTCAATCAACCAACGAATATCTTCAGGAATTCCATGATTCATTAAGAATCTCAATCTTGCACATCTAGCATAGTAAATTTTTGTAATCGCATTCTGAAGCAGAGCGGCAAAATACTTTTTCAAGATTAGTGTCCATTTTCAAATGAGAATTGGAAGAGAGATTCAAAGAATTGCACAGATATATACACAAATATCAGTTATTGTGGGAAACTGAAAGAACCGACTTAAGTCACGGAGTACCGTTATCCGCCATTTGACCGGGGTGAGAGAAACTAGCAAAAAATCACTAAAAAAGAAACACAAAAACAATGTGAGAAAAACAAAATAATCAACCTTTATCTACAAGATCATTCAAACCAGTGTCAATTTTTTGACAATTTTCACAAGTTTTGCAGAATGCATGTGTGTCCTTGAACATGGTGGGCCAATAAAATCCATTTTGAAAGATTTTTGCAGCAGTCTTTTTTGACGAGAAATAACTTCCACATGCTTCAGAATGACAAAGTTTAATGACACTACTTACCTCATTGTCGGGAATGAATCTTTGAAATATTTGATCAGGACAATATTTGAATAAGTTAGGGTCATCACAATAAAAGCTCTTCACTTCGTTCAAAAACTTTTCTTTGTCTTGGGTACTCCAATCAGCTAGCAAATCTCCTAAAGCAAGAAAATTAATATTTTTATCATACCAAGGCATTGAACTAAGAGAAAGTAGCATTGAATGGGCTTGTTCAGAATATATGGAACAAAATGGACCTAGAGAGGCTTGGAACATTTAAGGAGCATGAAGGACAGCCTTTAATTCATTTAGTTCAGGTCCAAGAAGAGCCCAATTCATGTGGAACAAGGGGTTGATGTGTCCGGCCCAATACCAGCCTTGTTAGGCTTGTCTTTTCTAATACTACAAGGATAAAGAGTCAGCAATTTATTCTCCTAACTAAGTAAGGAAGTTGGGCAAATCTTATTCCTAAAGAGGGGAGGACTATTTAATGCTTTTCCTCACTTAGGAAGGAAAGTAATTAAATCAGCAACAAAGGAGGAAATTTGTTTTCTTATTTGTCCAAGTTAAACAAGGAATTCCAAGCTAATCAAGGACATCAAAGGGGGAATGTTGTGCCGTGAATGATTCAAAAATCGACAACAATGAATCTGACGAAAATGGATGAAGGATGGGTCTGGTTGTATTGTCTTTCTTCTGGTGTTTAGGCTGGATTATAGTATTTTTTAAGGTAAATAAAAATGGAGGATAAACTAGAGTGATACTTTGATAAGTCAATCTGGACGCCACAAAGATCAATCTAGGATTTTGACGCCACACTCTTTGTGATTGAAGAGTGATAAGTCAGTAGGGTTCTTCACAAATCAATTTGGAAGAATAACTCTTAATTCTCGGAATTAAGTTCAAATATTGGCCAAAAGTTATTTATTACATATGCTGATGCCATATTTATAATGGAACATCCCTCCACACTTAGGAAAATTCAACATGACAGAAATCAAGCCCAAAACTTGGACTTTGACAAAGTAACCAGACAAATTACACTAGCACACATTTTCTGACTTTAATTGAAACATAAACAGACCGAATTTAAAATGGCTATAACTTCTTGCACAAAAGTCCAATGCAATCATGGTTGGACAATCTGGAAAGATCACGTTCTGAACTTGAAATCCACCTAGATTAGTCTTGTTTTCACATGCAATGGATGACTTCAAATTCGGGTTCAAATTTATCTACTGTTCTGACGTAAACAGCATCAATTTCTTAACTTATTTGCATTATCAACCCAAATTCAAGTAGTCCAGCATCAAAAGACCCATTAAGGGCTCTTCCCATCTTTAAGCTCCAATTGTAGGCAAATAAGCACCCTTGAACCAATTTGAAACTGATTGCCAAATTTTAACTCCGACGCAGCTTCAATCATTCCAATCTGACTTGTCAAGGTCCTTTGTAGTTGTTTCGCTCTCGCTCTTGTCATTGGACCATCTGAATCCTCTTGCATATTTGATTTACCTTTACGAGATGGATTATCATTCCCATGATGCACATCATCAGCCCCGAGTTGATAATGATTTGTCCTCAAATCATAATCGTCGTCATCATCCAAGTATGGAGTCAAGTCTTTCACATTAAAAGTAGCTGATACATTGTAATCACCAGGAAGATCTACCTTATACGCATTATCATTCACCTTCTCTATAATCCGAAATGGACCATCAGCTCTTGGCATCAACTTGGACTTGCGTTTGCTTGGAAATCTGCCCTTACTAAGATGAATCCAAACAAGATCACCAGGTTCAAGCCTAACCATTTTCCGCCCCTTGTTAGCTTGTTTAGCATACTTTGTTGTTTTCTCCTCAATATGTAATCGAACCTGCTCATGTAGTTTCTTCATCAATTCTACCTTTCTAATTCCATCCATAGATGTCCTCTCATCAATTGGAATATGAACAAGATCAATAGGAACACAAGGATTAAAGCCATACACGACCTCAAATGGTGAAAATTTTGTAGCCCCATGCACACTACGATTATATGCAAACTCCACAATAGGCAAACAAGTATCCCAAGTCTTCAAATTCTTATGTATAACAGCTCGTAACAAAGAAGATAAAGTTCGGTTTACTACCTCAGTTTGTCCATCAGTTTGTGGATGACATGCCGTACTGAAAAGTAACTTCGTTCCTAGCTTCCTCCAAAGAGTCTTCCAAAAGTAGCTTAAGAACTTTGTATCACGATCAGAGACAATGCTTTTAGGAACTCCATGCAAACGAACAATCTCTTGAAAGAACAAATCAGCTACATGTACAGCATCGTCAGTTTTGTTGCAAGGAATGAAATGGGACATTTTGGAGAATCGATCAACCACAACCATTATTGAATCCTTTCCACGCTGTGTTCTCGGTAACCCCAGTACAAAGTCCATGCTAACATCCATCCACGGTTGCTCTGGAATAGGCAACGGCATATACAGCCCATATGCATTCTCTTTACCCTTAGCTTTCTTGCAAATAGCACATCTCTCAATCACCTTGTGCACATCCCGTAACATGCTAGGCCAAAAGAAATGTTCTTTCAGCAACAGCAACTCATAAGTCTTCTTCTCCCCAAAATGACCACTAAGACCACCACCATGAGCCTCTCGCACAAGCAACTCCCGTAATGAACCCGAAGGAATACACATTCTGCCCATTTTGAACAAGTAACCTTCATGCATAAAGAACCCATCACAAGCTCCCTTTGCACATTCGGTAACCACATTAGCAAAGTAGGAATCATTAGCGTATTGATCCTTCACTTGTTCAAAACCCATCAGCCTTGCATTCAACATAGAGATCAGTGCATACCTCCTAGAAAGAGCATCAGCAACCACATTAACTTGCCCTTTCTTGTACTTTATGACATAAGGAAATGACTCCATAAACTCCACCCATTTAGCATGTCTTCGATTCAGCTTGCTTTGCCCTTTAAGATACTTCAAGGATTCATGATCAGTATGAATAACGAATTCTTTTGGCAACAAGTAGTGCTGCCATACCTCCAGAGCTCGAATCAAAGCATAGAACTCCTTGTCATAAATAGAGTAGTTCAAACGTGCTCCATTTAACTTTTCACTGAAGAATGCAATCGGCCTCTTTTCTTGCATCAAAACAGCCCCAATTCCAACTCCAGAAGCATCACACTCTATTTCAAATGTTTTAGCAAAGTCTGGAAGTGCTAAAACTGGAGCAGTACACAACTTTTCTTTAATTAGCTCAAAAGCTTTCTGAGCATCTGCACTCCATCTAAACTCGTTTCCTTTTTTCAAGCATTCTGTCATAGGAGCAACAATAGAGCTGAAATCTTTCACAAATCGCCTGTAGAAAGAAGCTAAACCATGAAAACTCCTCACATCAGCGATACTAGCAGGTTTTGGCCAGTCCCGAATTGCCTCAATTTTCTCCTCATCAACCTTAACTCCCTTGCTAGAGATAATATATCCAAGAAACACGACACTTTCTTTACAGAAGTAACACTTTGTGAGTTTCCCATACAACTTAGAATCTCGCAAAGTTTCAAACACAACTCTAAGATGCTTCACATGATCATCAAAGGTCTTGCTATACACTAGGATATCGTCAAAATATACTACAACAAACAGCCCAATATACTTCCTCAAAACATGATTCATAATCCTCATAAATGTACTAGGCGCATTAGATAACCCAAACGGCATTACCATCCATTCATATAACCCCTGTTTAGTTTTAAATGCTATTTTCCATTCATCTCCCTCTTTCATTCTAATTTGGTGATAACCACTCATCAAATCGACTTTAGAAAACAATGCAGCACCATGCAACTCATCAAGCAAATCATCAAGTCTGGGTATAGGAAATCGATACTTAACTGTTATTTTGTTGATAGCACGGCTGTCCATACACATCCTCATGGTACCATCTTTCTTTGGTACAAGCAAAGTAGGTACGGAACATGGACTAAGTGATTCTCGAACATAGCCCTTCTCTACAAGCTCACCAACCTGCCTTTGAATCTCTTTTGCTTCCGCTGGATTACATCTGTATGCTGGTCTATTAGGAAGTGAAGCTCCCGGCACCAAATCAATTTGATGCTCAATTCCACGAATAGGCGGTAACCCTTTAGGTAATTCATCTGGAAACACATCTTTAAATTCTTCTGGCAATTCCTTAATCTGTGTTGGTAAGTCCAGTCCTTCTACTTGTAGCAATTGCTTTGCCCAGATCATGAAAACAACCCCCGTCGAAGCTAATGCCTGTTTGATATCGCCTTTTTTGGCTAACAACAGCCCCTTACGTGATTGCACCTCCTTTTGTTGGCTTCGTAACTGATCCTCTCTAACCTGTTGAGAACTCAATGGCAACAAGTTCACCTTCTTTCCATTCAGCATGAAAGAATAAGTGTTCTTTCGTCCATTGTAGGTCACATCCTTATCAAACTGCCATGGACGACCCAGTAACAAATGGCTAGCTGACATCGGCGCAACGTCACACAAAACCTCGTCATGATAGGTTTTAATGGAAAAGGGCACAAGAACTTGCTTTGTCACCTGAATCTCCCCATTCTCATTCAGCCATCGCAAACTATACGGTCTGGGATGTGGAATGGTAATTAAGCCTAATTTCTCCACCAAGGTAGTTGACGCAACATTAGTGCAACTTCCATTATCAATGATCATCCCACACACCTTATCTCGAATCTGACATCGAGTATGAAAGATGTTCTCACGTTGCTCAGCACTAACATCAACTTGTGCATTTAGAACCCGTTGCACAACCAACAAATCTCCCTTCACTGGTTCGAAATCCTCTTCCTGTTCCATTTGTGCCTCATCTTCATCTTCAGTTTCAGCCTCATCTCCACTGATCAGCTCTCCATGATCCCCATGCAGTATCATCACCCTTTTATTTGGACATTCTGAAGCAATGTGCCCATGTCCTAAGCACTTGATGTCTCGTGACCTCCTTGGATGTGGAGGTTCTGTCACCTTCTCCTTTGCCTTTAAAGAATCAGAACTGGTATTCCCCTTGCTGACCTCCACCTTCTCATCTCGTTTAGGTGTGCTCCATGTTCGAGTAGGCGTAGATCTGTCCCTTGTCGTAGTTACACTAGTTTGGACACCTCCTCGTTTCTGCTGCCTCTCTACACGACTTGCAAGCTTTATAACATCCTCAAGGAAGATGTACGGTTGCAATTCAACCACATTAGCTATATCCTTCCTCAACCCTCCAAGAAATCTAGCTATTGTTTGTTCTTGGGGTTCCATCAATTCACATCGAATCTGTAGCAACTCAAACTCTTTCACATACTCTTCCACGCTTAAAGATCCTTGTCGCAAAGTCTGAAGTCTGATGTATAGCTCTTGTTTATAGTAATCAGGAACAAATCTCTTCTTCATCACTCTTTTCATAGTTGCCCACGTTCTAATCTCCTCTTCTCCATCCCTTCTCCTCTGAATCTTTAAGTTTTCCCACCATAAAAGTGCATAATCTGTAAACTCAAGTGCTGCCACCTTGCACTTCCTTTCTTCAGAATATTCATACCATTCGAACACCTTTTCAACCTTTTGAATCCATTCCAAGTATTCCTCAGGTGAACTACTTCCTCGAAACGGTGGAATCTTAAGTTTGAGACCACTAGGAGGATTATTATTCTGTCTTCTTGGTCTGCCCCTGTCGTCGGCCTCGTCATCCCCATTTGGATCTCCATCAGCTTCTACAAAATCATTTCGTGGCACCCTAAGTGCTTGCCTCTGCTGGGGTTGCAAATTATTTCTTTGCATCATTTGCATAAGGGTATGCAACTGTTCACGAATTCCAGTCATTTCATCCCGAATCTCAGCATGAGATCGTTGTAAGCCCATAACCTGTGCCTGTTCTAAACTTAACCCTCTTGGCAAATCTTCTTTATCTCCAGCCATAACTAAGTTTATCAATTGCAATTCCAGCAAGCCTTTCTTCTGTTGCTTGTTCCTGCCTTAGATCGCAACCAGGCTCTGATACCAGATGTTGTGCCGTGAATGATTCAAAAATCGACAACAATGAATCTGACGAAAATGGATGAAGGATGGGTCTGGTTGTATTGTCTTTCTTCTGGTGTTTAGGCTGGATTATAGTATTTTTTAAGGTAAATAAAAATGGAGGATAAACTAGAGTGATACTTTGATAAGTCGATCTGGACGCCACAAAGATCAATCTAGGATTTTGACGCCACACTCTTTGTGATTGAAGAGTGATAAGTCAGTAGGGTTCTTCACAAATCAATTTGGAAGAATAACTCTTAATTCTCGGAATTAAGTTCAAATATTGGCCAAAAGTTATTTATTACATATGCTGATGCCATATTTATAATGGAACATCCCTCCACACTTAGGAAAATTCAACATGACAGAAATCAAGCCCAAAACTTGGACTTTGACAAAGTAACCAGACAAATTACACTAGCACACATTTTCTGACTTTAATTGAAACATAAACAGACCGAATTTAAAATGGCTATAACTTCTTGCACAAAAGTCCAATGCAATCATGGTTGGACAATCTGGAAAGATCACGTTCTGAACTTGAAATCCACCTAGATTAGTCTTGTTTTCACATGCAATGGATGACTTCAAATTCGGGTTCAAATTTATCTACTGTTCTGACGTAAACAGCATCAATTTCTTAACTTATTTGCATTATCAACCCAAATTCAAGTAGTCCAGCATCAAAAGACCCATTAAGGGCTCTTCCCATCTTTAAGCTCCAATTGTAGGCAAATAAGCACCCTTGAACCATTTTGAAACTGATTGCCAAATTTTAACTCCGACGCAGCTTCAATCATTCCAATCTGACTTGTCAAGGTCCTTTGTAGTTGTTTCGCTCTCGCTCTTGTCATTGGACCATCTGAATCCTCTTGCATATTTGATTTACCTTTACGAGATGGATTATCATTCCCATGATGCACATCAGGGCAGCAACACAAATTTTCCAAATCAGATTTTTCCAATTTTGTTTAGGACTTCTTAAGGGTGACAAATCTGATTCTAGCTTATTTAGGATGGTATTTTCGGATTTTTAGTATTTTTAGTATTTTCTTCTTAGTTTTTGGGTTATTATTACTTATTTGGGTCAATTGTAAGTGGGTTACATATAAGTCCACCTAAGGGAGGTCCATTAGGGTTTCTTTAAGTTCAAATTCAGTATAAATAAAGGCATAACCCAAACATGTAAAGGTTACGCAATTTTCAGATTAATAAAACTTCTTTGCTGCACTTATTGTGTGTTGGTGGGATAATTTCCCTTCCTTGGTTCTCTAAAGAACTGAAAACGACTTATCGAAGAACAACTGTCTTCGTGGCGTCATCCTTATACTTCTCGTTCGCGAATCAATATTCATTGGGTGGGGGTTTCTGTTTAAAATAGTGCTGGTGCCTAGGTACAAGTTATCTTTGTGTCACACTCCTATCAAACCTGATTTACTTGGCTTTCCGGGAATTGGCATCTTTGCGTGTGGGTTGCGTGATCATGAGGTTCGCATCATTTGGTATCAGAGCTTGGCTCCATTAATCAGGTTATATCCTCCTGAAATTTTCGTTTCTTGTTAATTCCGCAAAAAAATTCCTTAGTATCCAATTTCTTATTCTCCTTGAATTTGCGGCATATAAAAAGAAAAAAAAAATTGTTATTTCATTCTGTTATTGTTCAAAATATATCAGTAACAAAAAAAAAAGAGAGAAAAGAGAAAAGAAAAGAAAAATTGTTCAAAAAGACGTTTATTAGATTCTGCCGCAGAAAACTAAACAAGGGACAATTGGATCAAATCAACTCGGAATTAGCTCAAATTTGATATTCAAATTACTGGGGTCCTAATCGAATTACATATCAAATTTGGGGTCAGTTGTATATCATTTTCTTTGGGTTTCAAATTCGGGTCTATTCAGGTCTGATTCATAACGTTTTTACGTCAGTATATCAAACGTTGTCATAAATTTCTCAAACCTTATATTCTGTCTATTTGGGTTGATATCGCACTATATCTGAAATTTTAACTCAATTGAACATTATTTACTTTACGTTCCAGATTCGGACTTAACTTGTCGTAAACGAGTCTGTCTTGCGTCACCGTTTCAAAATTCGCTTGCTTTTTGTTGATTTCATTTCTTGCAGTTTATTTTCATCATGTCCAACATATTTGGGTGTTGTTTAATGATTTTGCATATTTTTTGTTTCTGTTTTTATTCGCGTCTTCAGTTTCGTTCATATTTCGGATAGACTCGCTTGCTACTCACGAGACTATCATCGCAGTTTTGTTTTGCTTGTTTTCTAGTTTTTTCATTGCTTCTTGAGTCATATATATATATTTGGATAGCGCTGCCAAGTTGGTTCTATTTGGTGTTGGTTTCAGTTTCGCAAGAACCGCAAGAAGGTGAGACGAGAGGTGTGAGCGTGTGAGGATATTAAGAGTGTTTGAGCGAAACACGAGTGACGTGAGGATAAATTTTCTTTTACCACTAACAACTTTTTGCAGGTACTATCACGTCAGATCAAAACAATACACCGCCCCATCCCGAGGGAGAACTTACATTTCAAATGCAAGCCATGACACAAATGATGGAGAGGATGAATTTTGTGATGGGAAATGTGTGCGACAGACTTGATAGGGTGGAGAAACGTGGTAACGAGGCTGGTACGAGCACCCAAAATGTGAAGCTTGGGGTGGAACCGAAAGCAAACAATAGCAGTAGGGCCAACAGGCCAACAAGGTGGGCTGATTGTGAGGATTTTGAGGAGGCCGTTGGTGATATCGGTGATGGTGTTTTTGATGATGAGGCCATAGACTACCGGGAAGGTTTTCGGCAGCCTAGAAACCGAAGGGATTATGGGAATAGAACTAGGGGCCTGATTAGTACTTAAAAGTGCATTTTTATCATGGTTTTATATCATCATTTTGCACTTGAAATATAAATAACTCCTTAACCAAAGCATGTTTTATAATAATATATCTAATAATCAATAACTCCTTAACTAAAATATGTTTTATAATAATGTATCTAATAATATAAGATACCTATAATTTGTGGTAAATGTCTATTTTTAATGCAGGCCTATCACATAAATGAAAGGATTGATTGATGACTTGAAGAACTTAAATTGCAAGGATAAAGAGATGGCCAAACTTAGAAAAGAGATGTCGGTGCAATCCAAACCAGAATACTGTTTGGTAATTGGGTCATATCTGGAGCTACAGATCTCAGATTTAGGTCCAATTTATATGGATGGAAAGGTAAGACATAGGCCTACAACTTTCATATGGAGCCCAAGATCTAAAAAGGCCATTATCAAGTCCAAATTGTAGCAACAACAAAGAAGTCCGAATCTGTCTTCCAGCCCGAGCATTGTTCGGTATTTTGGCCATATCTGGAGTTCTAGAAGTCCAAATGAGCTGAATTTTGTACACCAGAAAGCTGAGACAATTGCCTACAACTTTCATGTTTGCAACTGGCTCCAGTTTTGACGTTATCAATGACGTTTTGGGCAGACAAGAGAAGATAAGGATTGTCACCAAGTCAAAAGTTGGCCACCCACTTATCAATTAGTCATCAAATCAATAGTTCCTAATTTTGGCCTATAAAAGGAGGCATTTGCCATGCATTTAGGCATCTTGGTTTCCAGATCAAGATCATGCTCTTCCTTTCTCTCTTTGTATTTTTTATGCTTTGTTTTCATTAATATTAAGTTTATGCCTTTCATTTCCTTTCCTTTACTTAGTTAACTTTTATGTTCTTATTTTGCTTTCTTTCATTATGTCTAGCTAAGTTAGTTATGTCAAGGTAAAAAGGTTACACTAATGGTGTAAGAATAAGTATAATGTAAACTTAATATAGACTTTAATGTTTGATACTAACATGTTTTATATTTGCTATCTTGTTCACTCTTTAATACTTTGCTTGTTAAATGACTAATCTTGATTTATGTTGTATAACACTTGGTACAACAAATGCTTGGCACTTTCATAGCCCATAATGTATGGTATAACCGACACCTGAGCTATGAAAGGAACTTGATTTGTTGTTAACATAAGTTATAATCATGAATGCTTGACGAGATTTACAAGTATTAGCATTAATTGAATAAGATGACTAATGTAATCATGTTAACAATATATAATCTGATTGGAACCTCCTTTGTGTGTGGTTTCCAATTCAATAATAAGAGTTTATACTATACTTGTTTGATATACCATTAGTGGAACCTCTAACCTTGACATTTGTTATTATTATTGTTTACTCCTTACATTAATTTTCCATCTCCAAGTTCTCATCATCTTCTTCTTCTTCTCTTTATTTATTATTATTATTATTATTATTACTACTACTACTACTACTACTACTATTATTATTATTATTATTATTATTATTATTATTATTATTAGTATTAGTAGTATTACTATTATTATTATTATTATTATTATTATTATTGTTATTGTTATTGTTATTATTGTTATTGTTGTTATTGTTGTTGTATTATTGTTATTTATAATTTGTACAAATAACCTCCCTGTGGTTCGACCCCGGTCTTGCCGGGTTATTTATTACTTCGACACTCCTGCACTTCGGAGAAGACATCAATCTTTTAGTCGTGTCAAGTTTTTGGCGCCGTTGCCGGGGAGGTAAGTTTTGTATAAATTATAATATTTATTTTATTTTCTTTTTCTTTTCACTTTTCTTGTATATAACCTTGTTTCTTTTCTTTTGTTTCTTTTTATTTTGTTTTCTTCCTCCTTCTTTTGCTTTTTTTTTTTTTATTCCTACACGTGCATGAGAGTGTGGTCACATACATCAAGTGGTAGACTTTGTAGGATATCCTCATCATTTTCAGAAAATATGGCCGAAGAAGATAATCAATCACTTCAAAATGAGAATAATGAGAATAACCGTGCTAGAACACTTAGAGACCACATGAATCCCACAAGAACAAGTGCACCATCATGCATAGTTTTTCCTCCCAATGCATCTCATTTTAATTTTAAACCAGGTATTATTCAACTTTTACCTTCTTTTCATGGTTTCGAATTGGAAAATCCATACTTGCATTTAAGGGAATTTGAGGAGGTGTGCAACACATATAATAATTTAAATTGTAGCATGAACACCATCAGATTAAAGCTTTTTCCTTTTTCATTAAAAGATAAAGCTAAAACATGGCTACAAAATTTAAGACCAGGATCCATTCGTGCTTGGGATGAAATGCAACAACAGTTTTTAAAGAAGTTTTTCCCATCTCATAGAACAAACTCTTTCAAGAGACAAATCACCACTTTCACTCAAAAACCAGGAGAAATATTTTACCAATGTTGGGATAGGTATCGAGACTTGCTTAGTACTTGCCCTCATCATGGTTTTGAAACATGGAGATTGGTTTCACATTTCTATGAAGGGTTAACACCTAAAGATAGGCAAATGGTTGAATTGATGTGCAATGGAACTTTTGAAGATAAAGACCCTGATGAAGCAATGGAGTACTTAGACTTGTTAGCTGAAAATGCTCAAATTTAGGACACCGCAGGTACATATGAGGCACCGAGTAAAACTCAACCTCATACATCTAGTGGAGGTATGTACAACCTTAGGGAAGATCATGACCTTCAAGCCAAATTTGCATCTTTAGCTAGAAAAGTTGAGGCACTAGAATTGAAAAAGAGTGGTCAATTAAAATCTGTTGAAAACATTGTGTGTCAAATCTGTGAAACAAATGAACACTCAACCAACGATTGTCCAACCTTGCCTTCTTTTAAGGAATGTCTCCATGAACAAGCCCATGCTTTAAACAATTTCCAAAGGCCCAACCATAACCCATACTCCCAAACATACAACCCTGGTTGGAGAAATCACCCAAATTTCAGTTGGAAGAGTGAGAACAACAATGCACAAACTTCACAACCACCATTTCAAGCACACCATAATTTCCAAAATTCTCATGGATATGCACCTTCTTATGCTCCACCCCCTAGAAGAAATCTTGAGGAAACATTGCATGCATTCATTGAAAAGCAAGAGACAATTAATACTCAACTTGCTCAAAACATGACAGATTTTAAAGATACTCTTGCTAAATTAACATCTGCTTTCAGTTTCCAAGAGAAAGGTAAGTTTCCATCTCAAACGCAACAAAATCCCAACGGGCAATACAATGCAAATGCAAGTAGTTTCGGAAGTCAACACATGGATCAAGTCAAATCAGTCACTACTCTGCGCAGTGGTAAGGTTATTGAAAAACCCTCTCTTGAACCTTATAAGAAAGATGATGAGTCAATCTCTGAGGGTAAGGAAGGGGATGAATCTGAAAATTGCAAAGAAACGACTGATTCACCGCCAGCACTTCCATTTCCTCATGCCATGACCAAACAAAGGAAAGTCAATCACAACTCTGAAATCTTTGAAATTTTCAAACAGGTAAGGATCAATATACCATTGTTGGATGCTATTAAACAGGTTCCTTCCTATGCTAAATTTTTGAAAGATCTATGCACTGTGAAGAGGAAACTGAATGTGAAAAAGAAAGCCTTTCTAGCCGAACAAGTAAGTGCTATTCTTCAGAATAATAATGCTTTGAAATATAAAGACCCTGGTTGTCCTACAATTTCCTGCTTTATTGGAGAGCATAAAATTGAAAGAGCCTTACTTGATCTTGGTGCTAGTGTGAATTTACTTCCATATTCAGTTTTTCAGAGTCTCAATCTAGGTGAGTTAAAACCAACTTCTATATCTCTTTTACTTGCCGATAGATCTGTAAAAGTGCCTAGAGGAATAATTGAAGATGTGTTAGTACAAGTCGATAAATTCATTTATCCTGTGGATTTTATTGTCTTGGACACAGAACCTATTGAAGCATGTAATTCATTTCCTGTTATTTTAGGACGTCCATTTCTTGCAACCTCTAACGCATTGATTAATTGTAGGAATGGACTGATGAAGCTATCATTTGGAAACATGACATTGGAGATGAATATTTTCAACATTTGCAAGCAACCTGGAGATGATAATGATTTACAAGAAGTAGATCATATTGATGAATTAGTTTATGATCAACTTGAATCTACTTTAAGTAAAAATGAATTGGATGAAACTAAAGATTTGCAAATGGTTTATTCTGAGGAAGAAATCACGGATGAAACAAGCACCGAAAATGTTGATGCGAATCTTTTGTTAACAGTGACAACAGATTCGACATCTGACATCACACCAATGGATGATTACTTTCCTAACGAATCCTTACTTTCTCTTAGTCCAATGCCTTGGTATGATAAAAATATCAATTTTCTTGCTTTAGGAGATTTGCCAACTGATTGGAGTACTCAAGACAAAGAAAAGTTTTTGAACGAAGTGAAGAGCTTTTATTGTGATGACCCTAACTTATTCAAATATTGTCCTGATCAAATATTTCAAAGATTCATTCCCGACAATGAGGTAAGTAGTGTCATTAAACTTTGTCATTCTGAAGCATGTGGAAGTTGTTTCTCGTCAAAAAAGACAGCTGCAAAAATCTTTCAAAATGGATTTTATTGGCCCACCATGTTCAAGGACACACATGCATTCTGCAAAACTTGTGAAAATTGTCAAAAGATTGATACTAGTCAAAAAGTTTTGTTTTATAATTCTCAACTCTATTCATTCCCTAAAGAGCTAAGATTAAGATGGACCAATCCTTATGGGGCCTGTGATATTGAGAATTCAATGAATGACAATGTTTTTAAGGAAAATGGACATCGTTTGAAAGCTTACTTTGATAATTTTCCTAGTGAAAATGAATCAACTGGTTTGAATGATTTTGTAGATAAAGGTTGATTATTATTTTTCTTTCACATTGTTTTTGTGTTTCTTTTTGAGTGATTTTTGCTAGTTTATCTCACCCCGGTCAAATGGCGGATAACGGTACTCCGTGACTTAAGTCAGTTCTTTCAGTTTCCCACAATTACTGATATTTGTGTATATATTTGTGCAATTCTTTGAATCTCTCTTCTAATTCTCATTTGAAAATGGACACTAATCTTGAAAAATTGAAAAAGTATTTTCCCGCTCTGCCTCAGAATGCGATTACAAAAATTTACCGTGCTAGATGTGCAAGATTGAGATTGTTAATGAATCATGGAATTCCTAAAGATATTCGCTGGTTGATTGAAGCAAAGGTCCGATTATCAGGTGAGTCCTCCAACTTCATTTCACACATGCCTGGAACAGGTAAAAGCACTTTTGCAAAGAAGCGTCATGCAAAACG
>NW_011502706.1:0-17173 GCF_000495115.2 Populus euphratica
TCCAAAATTCTCATGGATATGCACCACCTTATGCTCCACCTCCTCCAAGAAATTTTGAGGAAACTTTGTATGCATTTATTGAAAAGCAAGAGACAATCAACACTCAACTTGCTCAAAGCATAACAGATTTTAAAGATACTCTTGCAAAATTCACATCTGCTCTTAGTTTTCAAGAGAAAGGTAAGTTTCCATCTCAACCACATCAAAATCCCAAGGGGCAATACAATGCAAATGCAAGTAGTTCTGGAAGTCAACACATGGATCAAGTCAAATCAGTCATCACTCTTCGCAATGGTAAGGTTATTAAAAAACCCACTCTTGAACCTTGTGAGAAAGATGATGAGTCAATCTCTAAGGGTAAGGAAGGGGTTGAATCTGAATATTGCAAGGAAAAGACTGATTCCCTGCCAACACTTCCATTTCCTCATGCCATGACCAATCAGGAAGAAATCGATGATGAAAAAGGCACCGAAAATGTTGATGCAGATCTTTTATCAAAAGTGACAATAGATTCGACACCCGACATCACACCAATCAATTATTACTTTCCTGATGAATCTCTACTTTCTCTTAGTTCAATGCCTTGGTTTGCTAAAAATATCAATTTTCTTGCTTCAGGATTTTTGCCAGCTCACTAGAGTACCGAAGACAAAAGAAAATTTTTGAGCAACGTGCAAAACTTTTATTGGGATGACCCTTTGATTAGTACTTAAAAGTGCATTTTTATCATGGTTTTATATCATCATTTTGCACTTGAAGTATCAATAACTCCTTAACTAAAATATATTTTATAATAATGTATCTAATAATATAAGATACCTATAATTTGTGGTAAATGTCTATTTTTAATGCAGGTCTATCACATAAATGAAAGGATTGATTGATGACTTGAAGAACTTAAATTGCATGGATAAAGAGATGGTCAAACTTAGAGAAGAGATGTCGGTGCAATCCAAACCGGAACACTGTTCGGTAATTGGGTTATATCTGGAGCTACAGATCTCAGAGTTAGGTCCAATTTATATGGATGAAAAGGTAAGACATAGGCCTACAACTTTCATATGGAGCCCAAGATCTTAAAAGGCCATTATCAAGTCCAAATTGTAGCAACAACAAAGAAGCCCGAATCTGTCTTCCAGCCCGAGCACTGTTCGGTATTTTGGCCATATCTGGAGTTCTAGAAGTCCAAATGAGCTGAAGTTTTTACACAAGAAAGCTGAGACAATTGTCTACAACTTTCATGTTTACAACTGGCTCCAATTGTGACGTTATCAATGACGTTTTGGGCAGAAAAGAGAAGATAAGGATTGTCACCAAGTCAAAAGTTGGCCACCCACTTATCAATTAGTCATCAAATCAATAGTTCCCAATTTTGGCCTATAAAAGGAGACATTTGCCATGCATTTAGGCATCTTGGTTTCCAGATCAAGATCATGCTCTTCCTTTCTCTCTTTGTATTTTTTGTAATGTTTATGCTTTGCTTTCATTAATACTAAGTTTATGCTTTTCATTTCCTTTCCTTTACTTAGTTAACTTTTATGTTCTTATTTTGTTTATCTATTTTGCTTTCTTTCATTATGTCTAGCTAAGTTAGTTATGTCAAGGTGAAAAGGTTACACTAATGGTGTAAGAATAAGTATAATGTAAACTTAATATGGACTTTAATGTTTGATACTAACATGTTTTATATTTGTTATCTTGTTCACTCTTTAATACTTTGCTTGTTAAATGATTAATCTTGATTTATGTTGTATAACACTTGGTACAACAAATGCTTGGCACTTTCATAGCCCATAATGTATGGTATAACCGACACTTGAGCTATGAAAGGAACTTGATTTGTTGTTAACATAAGTTATAATCATGAATGCTTGACGAGATTTACAAGTATTAGCATTAATTGAATAAGATGACTAATGTAATCATGTTAACAATATATAATCTGATTGGAACCTCCTTTGTGTGTGGTTTCCAATTCAATAATAAGAGTTTATACTATACTTGTTTGATATACCATTAGTGGAACCTCTAACCTTGACATTTGTTATTATTATTGTTTAATCCTTACATTAATATTTGATCTCCAAGTTCTCATCATCATCATCTTCTTCTTCTTCTCTTTCTTTATTATTATTATTATATTTCATCTCTAAGTTCTCATCATCATCATCTTCTTCTTCTTCTTCTCTTTCTTTATTATTATTATTACTACTACTACTACTACTAGTATTATTATTATTATTATTATTATTATTATTATTGTTATCATTATTACTATTATTGTTGTACTATTGTCGTTTATAATTTGTACAAATAACCTCCCTGTGGTTCGACCCCGGTCTTGCCGGGTTATTTATTACTTCGACACTCCTGCACTTGGGAGAAGACATCAATCTTTTCGTCGTGTCACCATTACTTATTCAATTATCGTCCTGATTAAATATTTCAAAGATGCTTTCCCGATAATGAGGTAAGTAATTTCATTAAATTTTATCACTCTAAGGCATGTGGGGATCATTTCCCGTCGAAAAAGAGGATTGTAGAAATCTTACAGAGTGGATTTTACTAGCCTACCATATTCAAGGAGTCACATGCATTTCGTAAAAACTGTGAAAATTGTCAAAACGTGGGATTTATTTCAAAACACAAAGAGTCTTTAGATAATTTTCTATTGACTCTTAAGTCTCATCATAGTCAAGATAAGCATCGTGCAATTCATAACTTAGGAACCCATTTTCATGAAGAACATGCTTGGCATAGTCTTGGGAATCTGACTAAAAAAAGACCTTGTTTGCCAGTTTTTAAGAAAACTGGATGGGAAGCCTATCCCCGACCTATAGAGGGTGTTTAAGCCATTCTTGGACGTAAAACCAAGGGAAGATGTGAGCCACAATCACAATTGCAATTTGAATTATTTTTTTTTGTAAAAATTTGTGTCTTTTAGTTTTGTTATTGTGTTTTGTTATTTCTTATTTTTGTTTCAGTGTGTTTCAGGTTTTGTCAGTGTTCGTTATTTCAGGTGATATCTTCTATACTCTATCTTTCTACCTTAAAACATTGAGGACAATGTCTTGTTTTGGTTGGGGGGAGAGGGTAGTAGTTGATAAAAAAAAAATTTGTTTTTCATTTCATAAAGCATGTGCATAATTGTTGTTACTAGGATGGCAGAGTAAAGGAGCTCTTTTGTTAAAGTGGCTCTTGAGACGCATCTTAGTAACCATTCTTAACAAGGTCTATTATAATACTTCCTGAAATATTCAGGTTTACAAACTCTCGTATTGTTACCACTTAATTCTGCTCATATACTTATTTAACATGTATTCTTAAACCTTAATTTACACACACACACTTTAACATATGATTGTGGGTTGCATATTGGATTATTACATTATTTATGTTCTTTTGTTAAATGTAACAACTAAGGGAAAGGGATTGTATATAATTAAGAAGAAAAAAAAACATGAAAAAAAAAATGAAAAAAAAAGAGAAAAAAAGAAAAAAAATGATGATAATAAAAATGTAGATAAGTTTGGTTTCGTAGCCTCCCTAACCTAAGCAATTAAGCCCGAAGGGGTGTTTTAACACCTAATACCCTAAAGTCAACTGACTTGGGAGCTATTGGCCCAACGCTTGTTACATGGGTTGAGGAGAAAAGCTTAAGGAAATCAAACATTGCACTATCTACATATCAGTATCTGCGACCCGAGTTACTAAGCTCGTAGGGGTGTCTTAACACCTAATGCCCTAAGACCAACTGGTCTGGGAGTCATTAGCTGAAAGCTCGTTACATGGGTTAAAGATGCATGATGTTTTTAAATTATATGTATATAGAGTTAAAAAAAAAAGAAAAAAAAAGACAAAAATAATAATCCTAACCGAAGGAAGTTAACCTTAAACATTAGAACAAAAATTTTGTTTTCTTCCAAGAAAAGCCCCATAATTATGTGTTGATAGATTGAGCACAAAAGAAAGGTTTATTAATATTTTGTTAAGTGGTATTGAGCAGATATATAAATTTAATGAGAGTTTGTTTATCTGGATAGATTAATGGAAGTTAAATGATGAATACCTTGCTTTGTGAAATTTGCAAATTGTTTTAACGCTTTGATTACTAGGGACTAGTAATAAGCTGGTTGGGGGGTGTGATTAGTACTTAAAAGTGCATTTTTATCATGGTTTTATATCATCATTTTGCATTTGAAATATCAATAACTCCTTAACTAAAATATGTTTTATAATAATGTATCTAATAATATAAGATACCTATAATTTGTGGTAAATGTCTATTTTTAATGCAGGCCTATCACATAAATGAAAGGATTGATTGATGACTTGAAGAACTTAAATTGCAAGGATAAAGAGATGGCCAAACTTAGAAAAGAGATGTCGGTGCAATCCAAATCGGAACACTGTTCGGTAATTGGGTCATATCTGGAGCTACAGATCTCATATTTAGGTCCAATTTATATGGATGGAAAGGTAAGACATAGGCCTACAACTTTCATATGGAGCCCAAGATCTAAAAAGGCCATTATCAAGTCTAAATTGTAGCAACAACAAAGAAGCCTGAATCTGTCTTCCAGCCCGAGCACTGTTCGGTATTTTGGCCATATCTGGAGTTCTAGAAGTCCAAATGAGCTGAAGTTTTTACACAAGAAAGCTGAGACAATTGCCTACAACTTTCATGTTTGCAACTGGCTCCAATTTTGACGTTATCAATGACGTTTTGGGCAGACAAGAGAAGATAAGGATTGTCACCAAGTCAAAAGTTGGCCACCCACTTATCAATTAGTCATCAAATCAATAGTTCCTAATTTTGGCCTATAAAAGGAGGCATTTGCCATGCATTTAGGCATCTTGGTTTCCAGATCAAGATCATGCTCTTCCTTTCTCTCTTTGTATTTTTTATGCTTTGTTTTCATTAATATTAAGTTTATGCCTTTCATTTCCTTTCCTTTACTTAGTTAACTTTTATGTTCTTATTTTGTTTATCTATTTTGCTTTCTTTCATTATGTCTAGCTAAGTTAATTATGTCAAGGTGAAAAGGTTACACTAATGGTGTAAGAATAAGTATAATGTAAACTTAATATGGACTTTAATGTTTGATACTAACATGTTTTATATTTGTTATCTTGTTCACTCTTTAATACTTTGCTTGTTAAATGACTAATCTTGATTTATGTTGTATAACACTTGGTACACCAAATGCTTGGCACTTTCATAGCCCATAAGGTATGGTATAACCGACACCTGAGCTATGAAAGGAACTTGATTTGTTGTTAACATAAGTTATAATCATGCATGCTTGACGAGATTTACAAGTATTCGCATTAATTGAATAAGATGACTAATGTAATCATGTTACCAATATATAATCTGATTGGAACCTCCTTTGTGTGTGGTTTCCAATTCAATAATAAGAGTTTATACTATACTTGTTTGATATACCATTAGTGGAACCTCTAACCTTGACATTTGTTATTATTATTGCTTAATCCTTACATTAATTTTCCTTCTCCAAGTTCTCATCATCTTCTTCTTCTTCTCTTTCTTTATTATTATTATTATTATTACTACTACTACTACTACTACTATTATTATTATTATTATTGTTATTGTTATTATTGTTGTTATTGTTATTGTTATTGTTGTTGTATTATTGTTATTTATAATTTGTACAATTAACCTCCCTGTGGTTCGACCCCGGTTTTGCCGGGTTATTTATTACTTCGACACTCCTGCACTTGGGAGAAGACATCAATCTTTTCGTCGTGTCATATTATAATAGAGCTTGTTAAGAATGGTTACTAAGATACGTCTCAAGAGTCACTTTAACAAAAGAGCTCCTTTACTCTGCCATCCTAGTAACAACAATTATGCACATGCTTTATAAAAATTTTTTTTTTTCAACTACTACCCTCTCCCCCCAACCAAAACGAGACATTGTCCTCAATGTTCTAAGGTAGAAAGATAGAGTATAGAAGATATCACCTGAAATAACGAACACTAACAAACCTGAAACACACTTAAACAAATATAAGAAACAACATGAACATTAACAAACCTGAAACACACTGAAACAAAAATAAAAAATGACAAAATACAAATATTATGCTATTAATAAAAAGAAAAGACACAAATTTTTACAAGCTAAGACTCAAATCGCAGTTGTGATTATGGCTCACATCTTCCCTTGGTTTTACGTCCAAGAACGACTTAAACGCCCTCTATGGGTCGGGGATAGGCTTCCCATCCAGTTTTCTTAAAAACTGGCAAACATGGTCTTTTTTTAGTCAGATTCCCAAGACTATACCAAACATGTTCTTTATAAAAATGGGTTCCTAAGTTATGAATTGTACGATGCTTATCTTGACTATGATGAGACTTAAGAGTCAATAGAAGATTATCTAAAGACTCTTTGTGTTTTGAAATAAATCTCACCTTTTGATAATTTTCACAGTTTTTGCAAAATGCATGTGACTCCTTGAATATGGTTGGCCAGGAAAATCCACTTTGTAAGATTTCTACAATCCTCTTTTTTGAAGAGAAATGATCCCCACATGCCTTAGAGTGACAAAATTTAATGAAATTACTTACCTCATTGTCGAAAATGCGTTTTTGAAATATTTGATCAGGACAATAATTGAATAAGTAAGGGTCATCCCAACAAAAATTTTGCTCGTTGCTCAAAAATTTTCTTTTGTCTTCAATACTCCAGTGAGCTGGGAAAAATCCTGAAGCAAGAAAATTGATATTTTTAGCAAACCAAGGCATTGAAATAAAAGAAAGTAAAGATTTATCAGGAAAGTAATCATCGATTGGTGTGATGTCAGATGTCGAATCTATTGTCACTGTTGATAAAAGATCCGCATCAACCTTTTCGATGCCTTTTTCATCCTCGATTTCTTCCTGATTGGTCATGGCATGAGAAAATGGAAGTGCTAGCGGAGAATCAGTCATTTCTTTGCAATTTTCAAATTCAACCCCTTCCTTTCCCTTAGAAATTGACTCATCATCTTTCTCATAAGCTTCAAGAGAGGGTTTTTCAATAACCTTACCACTACGTAGAGTAGTGACTGATTTGACTTGATCCATGTGTTGGCTTCTGGAACTACTTGCATTTGCATTGTATTGCCCCTTAGGATTTTGTTGTGGTTGAGATGGAAACTTACCTTTCTCTTGGAAACTGAGAACAGATGTTAATTTTGCGAAATGATGATATAAAACCATGATAAAAATGCAAAGAGCAGATGTTAATTTAGCAAGAGTATCTTTAAAATCTGTCATGTTTTGAACAAGTTGAGTATTAATTGTCTCTTGCTTTTCAATGAATGCATGCAATGTTTCCTCAAGATTTCTTCTAAAAGGTGGAGCATAAGAAGGTGCATATCCATGAGAATTTTGGGAAATTATGGTGTGCTTGAAACGGTGGTTGTGAAGTTTGTGCATTGTTGTTCTCACTCTTCCAACTGAAATTTGGGTGATTCCTCCAACCAGGGTTGTATGTTTGGGAGTATGGGTTGTGGTTGGGCCTTTGGAAACTGTTTAAAGCATGGGCTTGTTCATGGAGACATTCCTTAAAAGAAGGCAAGGTTAGACAATTACTGGTTGAGTGTTCATTTGTTTCACAAATTTGACACACAATGTTTTCAACAGATTTTAATTGACCACTCTTTTTTAATTCTAGTGCCTTGACTTTTCTAGCTAAAGATGCAAATTTGGCTTGAAGGTCATGATCTTCCCTAAGGTTGTACATACCTCCACTAGATGTATGAGGTTGAGTTTTACTCGGTGCCTCATATGTACCCGTAGTGTCCCAATTTTGAGCATTTTCAGCTAACAAGTCTAAGTACTTCATTGCTTCATCAGGGTCTTTATCTTCAAAAGTTCCATTGCACATCAATTCAACCATTTGCCTATCTTTAGGTGTTAACCCTTCATAGAAATGTGAAACCAATCTCCATGTTTCAAAACCATGATGAGGGCAAGTACTAAGCAAGTCTCGATACCTATCCCAACATTGGTAAAATGTTTCTCCTGGTTTTTGAGTGAAAGTGGTGATTTGTCTCTTGAAAGAGTTTGTTCTATGAGATGGGAAAAACTTCTTTAAAAACTGTTGTTGCATTTCATCCCAAGCACGAAGGGATCCTGGTCTAAAATTTTTTAGCCATGTTTTAGCTTTATCTTTTAATGAAAAAGGAAAAAGCTTTACTCTGATGGTGTTCATGCTACAATTTAAATTATTATATGTGTTGCAGACCTCCTCAAATTCCCTTAAATGCAAGTATGGATTTTCCAATTCTAAACCATGAAAAGAAGGTAAAAGTTGAATAATACCTGGTTTAAAATTAAAATGAGATGCATCAAGAGGAAAAACTATGCATGATGGTGCACTTGTTCTTGTGGGATTCATGTGGTCTCTAAGTGTTCTAGCACGGTTATTCTCATTATTCTCATTTTGAAGTGATTGATTATCTTCTTCGGCCATATTTTCTGAAAATGATGAGGATATCCTACAAAGTCTACCACTTGATGTACATGACCACACTCTCATGCACGTGTAGGAATAAAATAAAAAAGAAGAAGAAAAAAAAGAAGAAGAAGAAACAAGAGAAAAGAAACAAAGTTATATACAAGAAAAGTGAAAAGTGAAAATAAAATAAATATTATAATTTATACAAAACTTACCTCCCCGGCAACGGCGCCAAAAACTTGACACGACTAAAAGGTTGATGTCTTCTCCCAAGTGCAGGAGTGTCGAAGTAATAAATAACCCGGCAAGACCGGGGTCAAACCACAGGGAGGTTAATTGTACAAATTATAGACAACAATTATAAGCAACAATAATAGCAATAATAATAACAACAATAACAACAACAACAATAGTAATAGTAATAATAATAATAGTAATAGTAGTAGTAGCAGTAGTACTAATAATAATAATAATAATAATAAAGAAAGAGAAGAAGATGATGATGATGAAAACTTAAAGAGAAGTAGAAGAAGAAGATGATGATGAGAACTTAGAGATGAAATATTAATGTAAGGATTAAACAATAATAATAACAAATGTCAAGGTTAGAGGTTCCACTAATGGTATATCAAACACGTATAGTATAAACTCTTATTATTGAATTGGAAACCACACACAAAGGAGGTTCCAATCAGATTATATATTGTTAACATGATTACATTAGTCATCGTTTTCAATTAATGCTAATACTTGTAAATCTCGTCAAGCATGCATGATTATAACTTATGTTAACAACAAATCAAGTTCCTTTCATAGCTCAGGTGTCGGTTATACCATACATTATGGGCTATGAAAGGGCCAAGCATTTGTTGTACCAAGTGTTATACAACATAAATCAAGATTAGTCATTTAACAAGCAAAGTATTAAAGAGTGAACAAGATAACAAATATAAAGCATGTTAGTATCAAACATTAAAGTCCATATTAAGTTTACATTATACGTATTCTTACACCATTAGTGTAACCTTTTCACCTTGACATAACTAACTTAGCTAGACATAATGAAAGAAAGCAAAATAGATAAACAAAAGAAGAACATAAAAGTTAACTAAGTAAAGGAAAGGAAAGGAAAGGCATAAACTTAATATTAATGAAAGCCAAGCATAAACATTACAAAAAATACAAAGAGAGAAAGGAAGAGCATGATCGTGATCTGGAAACCAAGATGCCTAAATGCATGGCAAAGGCCTCCTTTTATAGGCCAAAATTGGGAACTATTGATTTGATGACTAATTGATAAGTGGGTGGCCAACTTTTGACTTGGTGACAATCTTTATCTTCTCTTGTCTGCCCAAAACGTCATTGATAACGTCAAAATTGGAGCCAGTTGTAAACATGAAAGTTGTAGGAAATTGTCTCAGCTTTCTTGTGTAAAAACTTCAGCTCATTTGGACTTCTAGAACTCTAGATATGGCCAACATACCGAACAGTGCTCGGGCTGGAAGACAGATTCGGGCTTCTTTGTTGTTGCTACAATTTGGACTTGATAATGGCCTTTTTAGATCTTGGGCTCCATATGAAAGTTGTAGGCCTATGTCTTACCTTTCCATCCATATAAATTGGACCTAAATCTGAGATCTGTAGCTCCAGATATGGCCCAATTACCGAACAGTGTTCCGGTTTGGATTGCACCGACATCTCTTCTCTAAGTTTGACCATCTCTTTATCCTTGCAATTTAAGTTCTTCAAGTCATCAATCAATCCTTTCATTTATGTGATAGGCCTGCATTAAAAATAGACATTTACTACAAATTAAAGGTATCTTATATTATTAGATATATTATTATAAAACATGCTTTGGTTAAGGAGTTATTGATACTTCAAGTGCAAAATGATGATATAAAACCATGATAAAAATGCACTTTTAAGTACTAATCACCAAGATAATTTGTTGATTTTAAAAACTCATTTTGGTTCCTAGGACTGAATCCACAAAAAATAGAAATATTTTTTATTTTATGAATCGAGGATCCTATCATTTCTATATTTTATATAATCTTTGTAGGGGTTGAATGAAAATAAAGGGAATGAAGAGAAGATTTTATAGAGATGCAAAAAGAAATGCAATCATATCACTTTTATAGATAAACTAACTAAATTGTTTTTTGTATATGTCGTAACATGTATATATACAAGTAGTTATGAGTATGACTCATACCTTTTCCTAGTTTTATATTAGAAAATTAGTTAGTTTAATTCTCATATGCATCATTTTTTAATTCTTCAAGTTTATTTATTTGTAACTTAAGTAGTTGACTAGTATTATCAAGGTTTGAATTGAAAGCTTTAATTGCCCAATAAGCTCTATGTTTAAGTTCTAAAGGCAAGTGACAAGGTTTTCCATAAACTAGCTTATAAGGTGATATGCTAATGATGTTTTAAAAGAAGTTTGATGACATGACCTTCTCCCAAGTGCAGGAGTGTCAAAGTAATAACCCGACAAGACCGGGATCAAACCACAGGGAGGTTAATTGTATAAATTATAGATAACAATAATACAACAACAATAGTAACAACAACAACAACAACAACAACAACAACAACAACAATAATAACAACAATAATAATCATAGTAGTAGTAATAGTAATAATAATAGTAATAGTAGTAGTAGCAATAATAATAATAACAATAATAATAATAGAAGAAAAAGAAGAAGAAGTTGATTAGAACTTTGAGATGGAAGATTAATGTAAGGTGATGAGTACTTAAAAGTGCATTTTTATCAAGGTTTTATATCATCATTTTGCACTTGAAGTATCAATAACTCCTTAACAAAAGCATGTTTTATAATAATATATCTAATAATATAAGATACCTTTAATTTATGGTAAATGTTCATTTTAAATGCAGACCTATCACATAAATGAAAGGATTGATTGATGAATTTAAGAACTGAAATTGAAAGGATAAAGAGATGGCCAAACTTAGAAAAGAGATGTCGGTGCAATCCAAACCGGAACACTGTTCGGTAATTGGGTCATATTTGGAGCTATAGATCTCAGATTTAGGTCTACTTTATATGGATGGAAAGGTAAGACATAGGCCTACAACTTTCATGAGAGCCCAAGATCTAAAAAGGTCATTTTCAAGTCCAAATTGTAGCAACAATAAAGAAGCCCGAATTTGTCTTCCAGCCCAAGCACTGTTCATTGTTTGGCCCATATCTAAAGTTCTAGAAGTTGAAATGAGCTAAAGTTTTTACAAAAGAAAGCTGAGAAAATTGCCTATAACTTTCATGTTTTTGAGTGGATCCAATTTTGACGTTATCAATGACGTTTTGGGCAGACAAGAGTTGGCCACCCACTCATCAATTAGTCATCAAATCAATAGTTCCCAATTTTGGCCTATAAAAGGAGGCATTTGCCATGCATTTAGGCATCTTGGTTTCTAGATCAAGATCATGCTCTTGCTTTCTCTTTTTGTATTTTTTGTAATGTTTATGCTTTGCTTTCATTAATATCAAGTTTATGCCTTTCATTTCCTTTCATTTACTTAGTTAACTTTTATCTTATTTATGTTCTTATTTTGTTTATTTATTTTTCTTTATTTTATTATGTCTAGCTAAGTTTATTATGTCAAGGTGAAAAGGTTACACCAATGGTGAAGAATAAGTATAGTATAAACTTAATATGGACTTTAATGTTTGATACTAACATGTTTTGTATTTGTTATCTTGTTCACTCTTTAATACTTTGCTTGTTAAATGACTAATCTTGATTTATGTTGTATGACACTTGGTACAACAAATGTTTGGCACTTTCATAGTTCATACTGTATGGTATAACTAACACCTAAGCTATGAAAGGAACTTGATTTGTTGTTAACATAAGTTATAATCATGAATGCTTGATGAAATTTACAAGTATTAGCATTAATTGAATAAGATGACTAATATAATCATGTTAACAATCTATAATCTGATTGGAACCTCCTTTGTGTGTGGTTTCCAATTGACTAATAAGAGTTTATACTATACTTGTTTGACATACCATTAGTGGACCCTTTAACCTTAACATTTATTGTTATCGTTGTTAAATCTTTATGTTAATATTCCATCTCAAAGTTCTCATTTTCTTCTTCTTTTTCTTTTTCTTTATTATTATTATTATTATTATTATTATTATTATTATTATTATTATTATTACTATTACAACAACAACAACAACTACTACTACTACTACTACTAGTATTAATAGTATTATTACTGCTACTACTATTATTGTTGTTGTTATTGTTACTATTGTTAGTGTTTATAATTGTTGTTTATAATTTGTACAATTAACCTCCCTGTGGTTCGACGCCGGTCTTGCCGGGTTATTTTTTATTTCGACACTCCTGCACTTGGGAGAAGACATCAATCTTTTAGTCGTGTCATAAGGATTAAACAATGATAATAGTAAATGTCAAGGTTAGAGGATCCGCTAATGGTATGTTAAATAAGTATAGTATAAACTCTTATTACTCAATTGGAAACCACACACAAAGGAGGATCCAATCAGATTATAAATTATTAACATGATTACATTAGTCATCTTATTCGATTAATGTTAATACTTGTAAATTTTGTCAGACATTCATGATTATAACTTATGTTAACAATAAATCAAGTTCCTTTCATAGCTCGGGTGTCCGTTATACCATACAATATGGGCTATGAAAGTGCCAAGCATTTGTTGTACCAAGTGTTATAGAACATAAATCTAAATTAGTCATTTAACAAGGAAAGTATTAAAGAGTGAATAATATAACAAATACAAAACATGTTATTATCAAACATTAAAGTCCATATTAAGTTTATACTATACTTATTTTTACATCATTGGTGTAACCTTTTCACCTTGTCATAATAAACTTAGCTAAACATAATGAAAGAAAAGAAAAATAAAAGAACAAAATAAGAATATAAAAAAAATAAAAGTTAACTAAGTAAAGGAAAGAAAATGAAAGGCATAAACTTGATATTAATGAAAGCAAAACATAAGCAATACAAATAATACAAAGAGCGAAAGCAAAAGCATGATCTTAATCTGAAGACCAAGATGTTTAAACGTATGGCAAATACCTACTTTTATAGGCCAAAATTTAAAATTATTGATTTGATGACTAATTGATGAGTGGGTGGCCAACTCTTGACTTGGTGACAATCCTTATCTTCTCTTATCTGCCCAAAACTCTTGACTTGGTGACAATCCTTATCTTCTCTTGTTTGCCCAAAACGTCACTAATAATGTCAGAATTGGAACCACTTGAAACATGAAAGTTATAGGAAATTATCTTAGCTTTCCAGGAAAAAAAATGGAGGTCATTTGGACTTCTAGAACTCTATATATGGGCAAATACTGAACAGTGCACGGGTTGTAGGACAAATTCAGACTTCTTTATTGTTGCTACAATTTAGACTTCAAAATGGCCTTTTTAAACCTTGGGCTCCCTATGAAAGTTGTAGACCTATATCTTACCTTTCCATCCATATAAAGTAGACCTAAATCCGAATCTACACCTCCATATATGACCTAATTACCGAATAGTATTCCGATTTGAACTGCACCAACATCTCTTTTCTAAGTTTAGACATCTCCTTGTCCTTTTAATTTTAGTTCTTAAATTCATCAATCAATCCTTTCATTTATATGATAGGCCTGCATTTAAAATAAATATTTACCATAAATTAAAGGTATCTTATTTTATTAGATATGTTAGTATAAAACATGTTTTAGTTAAGGAGTTATTGATACTTCTAGTGCAAAATGATGATATAAAACCTTGATAAAAATACACTTTTAAGTATTAATGATTTGATAAGTCTAAAGTGCATCATTAGATTTTAAAGAGCATTTTTTTCGATTGAGTTTCACTATTTTTTGCAAGATTTTTTTGATATCTATATTAGCAAGTTTTACTTATTCACTTGTCTAAGGGTGACAAGGGGTTGCAATTTTATATGTGATTCCATATTTCTTTATTAAGGATTCAAATGGCTTGTTGCATAAATGAGCTCTATAATCACTTATCATAGCTTGAGGGATTCCAAATTAACTTATCATATTATCTTTCAAAAATTTGATCATTGTTTTGTGATTATTATTTTGACTTGGAATTGCCTCTATTTATTTTAAAAATAATCTATTGTGATTAATATATATAAAAAACCAAATAATGGAGGAAATTGTTCCATGAAATCTATACCTCAACAATCAAAGATTCGATAAGAATAAGATTTAAAAGTAAAATAGATCCTAACTTTTGATAATTTTCACATGTTTTGCAGAATACAAGTGTGTCCTTGAACATGATGGGCCAATAAAATTCATATTTTAATATTTTTTCAATTATCTTTTTTAATGAAAAGTGACCCCTCACATGCCTCTAATTAATGACAAAATTTAATAAAACTACTTACTTTATTATCAGGTATGCATCTTTGAAATACTTTATCAAGACAATACTTGAACGTGTAAGGATCATCCTAATAAAAATTCTTTACTTTACTCAAAAATTTTATTTTATATTTGGTATTCCAATGAGCTGACAAATCTTTTGTTACAAGAAAATTCACAATATTAGTAAATCAAAGCATTATAGCAACAAAAAATAAAGATTCACTAGGAAAGTAATCATTAATTGGTATTATATCAAATTTTGACTCTATTATCAATCTTGACAAATGATCAGCGATAATAATTTTTATGTCTTTCTTATCTTTGATTGTGATATCAAATTCTTAGAGTAATAAAATCTATCATACCAATCTATCCTTAGAATTCTTCTTAGAAAAAAGAAATTTTAATACTATATGATCGCTAACACAACAATAGGTGAGCCAATAAGATAAGATTTAAATTTTTTCACATGCAAATAATACTACAAGTAATTCTTTTTTAGTGGTGAAATAATTCATTTGAGCATTTTTACTTATATAGAAAATCACATAAAGTTTCTTATTTTTTTGTATTAAAACAACACCAACTATATAATTACTAGCATCACATATTATTTTAAAATGCAATGATTAATTAGGAGGTTGAATGATTAGAGAATAAGTAAGCAAGTTTTAATTTTTTTTAAAAAAAAGCTTCTTTATAATATTTAGTTCATTCAAAAATATTATTCTTTGTTAGAAGGTTACACAATGACTTAGATATTACACTAAATTTTTTGATAAATCTCTTTAAAAAATAGCATGTCTTAAGAGTGATCTAACACCTTTAATATATTTTGAAATTAACATGTTGGCAATTAACTTGATTTTAAACTTGTCAACCTCAATTTCTATTGATGAAATAATATGACTAAGTACAATACTGTTTGTTACCATAAAATGATATTTTTTTCAATTTAACACAAGATTTTTTTTTCACACCTCTTCAATACTTTTTTCAATTTAGTTAAATTATTAAATGAATCACCAAAAATAAAAAGTCATTCATGAAGATTTTAAGAAAACATTGAACCAAATCACTAAATAAGCTAAACATATACCTTTAAAATATGACTAATGCATTACATTATCCAAAATGCATCATTCAATATACAAAAATACCAAATGGACATGTGAAACTTGTTTTCTCTTGATCTTCAAATGCAATTTTAATTTGGTTGTAACCTGAATAGCTATTTAGGATACAATAAAATTCATAATCTACAACTCATTCTAGGATTTGATCCATAAAAGGTAAGGAAAAATGAAATTTTTTATTACTTGAGTTAAGTTTCATATAGTCGATGCATATGCACCGACCAGTTTTACCACTACAAAAAAGCTACCTATTTAATAGCATCCAATAAAGGTATATTTATCATTATTTTATTTTGAAAATTTTAAAAATTTTAGAATTATGATTCACTTTCCTTTAATTAATCATAGTATGAAGAGATGAAAGTACTAGTGGGAAATTATTTTTTTCTTTATAATGTTCAAGTTTGACCTTTTCCTTACCCTCAGAAATTGATTTATTATCTTTCTTATAAGGTTCAGGAATAGATTTTTCAATTGTCTTACCACTATGAAGAGTTATGATTGATTTGATTTAATCCATTTGCTGGCTCCTTGAGTTACCTACACTTAAGAAGTTGTATTGTACTTTGGAATTTTACTATGGTTGAGAAAGAAACTTATCTTTCTCCTCAAAATTAAGAGCAAATTTGAATCTTGTAAGAGTTTCTTTCAAACCTATCATAGTTTGAGCATTTTGAGAATTGATTAACTCTTGCTTATGAATGGATGCAATGTTTTCTCAAGATTATTTCTAGGAGGAAGAACATATAGCGCTGTGTATCCTTAAGAATTTTAAAAATTATATTGTGAGTAAAAGGGTGGCTGTAAAGTTTATGCATGATTTTATTACTCTTTTAACTGAAATTTAGATTATTTATCTAACTAGGATTGTAAATTTACGAGTATGGATTAGGATTTGGTATTTGAAAAATGTTTAAAGCATTGGCTTGTTCGTGGGAGCAATCCTTAAAATATGACAAAGTTGGATAATCATTAGTTGTATGTTCATTAGTTTCACAAATTTGACACAAGTTCTTGAATAGATTTTAATTCTCCACTCTTTTTTCAATTAAAGTACTTCAACTTTTTTACCTGAAGATGTGAATTTGGCTTGGAGGTCATGATTTTTTCTAAGGTTATACT
>NW_011502686.1:0-713 GCF_000495115.2 Populus euphratica
TCTGTCTTAAAGTTTTTCTATAAAGAAAATAGAAAAGATTAGACCAACATTCATGGTCCATTTAGTAAGGGTCCGCACATGCATGGGCCCTTATATATTTTTGTTGGCAGATGTTATCTGCCATAAAGTATTTTTAAAAAAAAAAATTAAATGATGCTGTTTAACAATACCTAGATTTTAACCATTGTAGTGATTGGAAATTTGGATCTAAAGTTTTTTCATCCAAAACCTCATTTCCAATCTATTTTTGATCCAAACCATCTAAAAAAAGCCAATGAAACATAAAATCAATCAAAAACCAAAAATTTTCTTAAGCTGAGGTTTGTTATTTAGACACTTTCAATGTAAAACAAAACTTAAGTGGAACTTCTCTCATTATATAAAATTATTTAAAAATAATAATTGTTTTCGTGAATAAAATATGTATTAATATTATTTTTATCTCTCTATCTCTTGAATTCATTGATTTTTCCTTTCCTCTCTCAAACCAGTGGAAAAAAGAAGTTTTGGGCCAATTTGTTTTTTTAAATTTCAAAAATTAGAATGGAAACTAAGGTGAACATTCTGAAACATCACTCATCTTACATGTGCGTTTCATTTTGATCATTTTTTTTTTTTTTGTAATTTTACCCATTATTAAGTCAAATTAACATCCAATCAAGCTCTGATACAGGGAAAAAAACACTCCCTGGGGGGGGGGGGGGGGGGGGGGG
>NW_011502686.1:907-4111 GCF_000495115.2 Populus euphratica
TAATAGTTTTTGTTATTAAGTGTTTTTTAGAAATATATTTTTCTTGAAGAAATATTAAATTTATTCTTTTAATAATGATAACATGTTAACATCCAAAATATAAAAATAATTATTTTAATATATTTTTAAATAAAAAAATATTATATATCTAAATGTGTTAGCTTTCCAGCTACCTATTATTCATTATATACCAAAATGTGTTAGCTTCCCAGCACTTTTATTATCCTATTATTCGAGTGGTGGCCCCCTCAGCTTACTTTTATTATCCTATTATTCGAGTGGTGGTTGTAGATGCTGCCTTTTAGCGTTACTTGAGTTCCTCTTGTACTCTCTAGCCTCTTCTTCCTTGCCTTCTTCTAGCTAATTACAAGTCAAGACTAGAATATTCTTCTTCTTCTACGTTGTGCATAGGATTAATTATTTTTTCAATGTACAAAAAAAATTTAGGCATTGATAATATTATTTTCACAAAAATAAAATTTTAAAATATATAAAAATTAATGCGATGTGAAGTGATTGTTTTGATGGGTTTAAAGACAATTCAAATGACCAATAAAAATATACTTCAATTAAAAATAAATATTTAAGAAGAGATCGATAATACATTAAGGTGAATCTAAATTAACAAGTTAATCAACGTATCGAGATATAGGATTATAATAATCCTATATAAAATAAATCAGAACAAATTACAAAGTTCAATATCCAATAAACTCAATGTTACATGATAAAAGTGAAAAAAATTAATTAAAAAATAACCTGGATCAATCCGGGTTAACTTATCAAATTCATAACTGGATCATGAGATCAGGATAACCATATAGAAAGAAAATTGAAACAAATTATAGTGTTCAATTCTCAACCATCCTAATATTGAAAGATGAAATTGAAAAGAAAAATTGATTAAAAAACTCAATTTAATCAAAGTTAACTTATCAAACCTACGAATCGAATCTAATTCTAATGAAACCAATATTTAATGATGGAATTTAAAACAAAAATCAATAAATAAAAGGAAAAAAAACTTAAATTGATTGGTCAAACTTGCAATCCAAGTCTTGATTCTTGTATAATCTTGTAAAATATAAATTAAAAAAAAATTTATAAAACTTAATTTTCAATAATCCTAATGTTATGGAATTGAAATTGAAAAAAAGAAACAATAACATAGATTAGGAATTAAAAAAAAAACAAAGAACAAAAACATAACACTAGTATAATGAAATGGTATTATTACACGGTAGGGGTCCTTTAGTTTTTTTTTTGGTTATTAAGGTATTTTACGAATTATATATAGAGACTGAATTGATCTCGGTAAAAGTTAGTTTAAGAATTTGTGGATGTTTCAATATTGAGTAATTTTTATAGTTATAGTTTGAAAAGGTAAAAAAAAATATAAATTATAATTTTTTTCATAATAAAGATTTGTAGATACATTTATAAGTTATATTAATTAATTAAATATTTTTAAATCTAATACGGTTACAAAACACAATTTAAAAGTTAATTTAACACAATACCAGCTAGAAATAAGCTATAAATTAATTTTAATAAATAGTTAAATTCATTGGTTTTGAGTTCGCTGAGATAGATAACTCGACTAGCCATATTAATAAAAAAAAATACATTTAAGATCATGGCTTAGTAGTTTTGATAGGAATTCTTGACCTCTGTACCTAGATTCGACCGTTTATACGCATGTTTGTCATTTTTATAATATCTTTTTTATTTATTAGATTTATAAAATATTCATCTAGGAATTATTCAGTATAAACCTCTCAAATTATAAAATAATAATAATTAAAAAATATAAAGCTAGCATCTACCCCTGGTCCCGCACAGTAATATTATAGAACACATCCCCGTTTCTCAAATATTCTTGCTCTGTTGTTTCTTCTCTGAAATAATGGATTCGTCAAACTCCAACGAAATTGTTCATGAGTTCTCCCCCTTCTTTCGCATTTACAAAAATGGCAAGGTGGAGAGGATCACAGCTGACACAGAAACTGTACCACCATCCATTGACCCTCTAACAGGAGTCCAAACCAAAGACACCGTAGTCTCGCAAGAAAACAGCCTGTCTGTCCGTCTTTTTATCCCCAAAATCACAGATCCAACCCAGAAGCTTCCTCTCCTGATATACATCCATGGCGGTGCATTTTGCATTGAGTCTCCTTTCTCCTGATATTAATTTACTATTTTTTAAATGAAAAACAAACTTAAAAAAAAAAAGGGTAAAATCAGAAACAAAACATGTGGAAGACCGCAAGCGAGAATTTTTCCATGTGAAGCGAACAGCCATCTTGAATGACACGCAAATTAAAGCATTTTCAATCATGACACAAATAAATCTGTTCCAGCAATTTCCATTCCTGTCTTTTTGATCTGTCGGGTGGTTAAACTTAAAGATTAATTAATTAATTAAAATATACTAATACCTGAATTGATGCATGATTTTTTTATTTTTTTATTTTGTGTAATAGTTTTTGTTATTAAGTGTTTTTTAGAAATATATTTTTCTTGAAGAAATATTAAATTTATTCTTTTAATAATGATAACATGTTAACATCCAAAATATAAAAATAATTATTTTAATATATTTTTAAATAAAAAAATATTATATATCTAAATGTGTTAGCTTTCCAGCTACCTATTATTCATTGTATACCTAAATGTGTTAGCTTCCCAGCTACCCCCTCAGCTTACTTTTATTATCCTATTATTCGAGTGGTGGTTGTAGATGCTGCCTTTTAGCGTTACTTGAGTTCCTCTTGTACTCTCTAGCCTCTTCTTCCTTGCCTTCTTCTAGCTAATTACAAGTCAAGACTAGAATATTCTTCTTCTTCTACGTTGTGCATAGGATTAATTATTTTTTCAATGTACAAAAAAAATTTAGGCATTGATAATATTATTTTTACAAAAATAAAAATTTAAAATATATAGAAATTGATGCGATGTGAAGTGATTGTTTTGATGGGTTTAAAAACAATTCAAATGACCAATAAAAATATACTTCAATTAAAAATAAATATTTAAGAAGAGATCGATAATACATTAAGGTGAATCTAAATTAACAAGTTAATTCACATACCGAGATATAGGATTATAATAATCCTATATAAAATAAATCAGAACAAATTACAAAGTTCAATATCCAATAAACTCAATGTTACATGATAAAAGTGAAAAAAATTAATTAAAAAA